>NW_025243921.1:2142-2847 GCF_018294505.1 Triticum aestivum
GGAAATCGCTTCGGGACCCCAAAACAGTGAGTAATAATCCAAGAAATGGGTCTGAATCGGCCAAAACTGCCAGTGTTGATAACCGACACGTAAACGCACCCAGGGTTCGTTAATCGTGGAAATCACTCCGGTACCCACAAATAGTGAGTAATAGTCCACGAAACGGGCCAGAGTCGGCCAAAATTGCCAGTGTTGATGACCGACACATAAACGCAGCACAGGTTTCGTTAATCGTGGAAATCACTCTGGGATCCCAAAATGGTGAGTAATAGATGACGAAACGGGCCAGAATCGGCCAAAACTGCCAGTGTTGATGACCAACACGTAAGCGCACCTTGGGGTTCGACAACTATGGAAATCGTTCCGGGACCCCGAAACAGTGAGTAATATTCATGAAACGGGCCAGAATCGGCCAAAACAGCCATTGTTGATGACCGACACGTAAGCGCACCCAGGTTTCTTTAATCGTGGAAATCACTCTGGGACCCCAGAATAGTGAGTAATAGTCCATGAAACAGGCCATAATCGGCCAAAACTGCCAGTGTGGATGACCGACACGTAAGCACACCTTGGAGATCAACAACTATGGAAATCGCTTCGGGACCCCAAAACAGTGAGTAATAATCCAAGAAATGGGTCTGAATCGGCCAAAACTGCCAGCGTTGATAACCGACACGTAAACGCACCCAGGTTTCGTTAATCGTG
>NW_025243922.1:0-2847 GCF_018294505.1 Triticum aestivum
GGAGTCGTTTTTATTGGTGGGAAAAGTATGCCTCCCAAAATATTTTTATCTCTCAATTTATGCTTCAAGCTCTGGCACCTCTACAAATCCCTACTTCCATCTGCGAAGGGCCTTTCTTTTACTTTATGCAATTTTATTTTGAATTTGAGTCTCCATCTTCTCTTATAAAGCACAAAAGGGGCACTATGATCGTATTTGAGCATTGGGTGTAGCTAATATTTGAGTGTGTTTCATGAATGGATCAACAATTGAGCATAATGGGCTAGGGATAACTTGCTTTAGTGTTGATATTTTGAAAGACATGGTTGCTTATTGGTATGCTTGAGTATTAAAGTCTTCATGTCAAAACTAGACTATTGCTTTGAACCATATAAAAGTCCAAATGTCCATGCTACAAAGAAAAGAAAATGTGATGAACATGTTAGGTAGCATTCATCAAAAATTCTGTTTTTATCATTTACCTTCTCGAGGATGAGATGGAATTAAGCTTGGGGATGCTGATACGTCTCCAATGTATCTATAATTTTTCTTTGTTAAATGCTGTTATATTATAATTCTTCGATGTTCTAGAATAATTTTATAGTCATTTTATATCATTTTTTGGTAGTAACCTATTGACATAGTGCCAAGTGCGAGTTGCTGTTTTCTGCTTGTTTTTTACATTGCAAGAAATCAATACCAAACGGGGTCCAAACGCAGCGAAAATTTTTGTGGATTTTTTTGGACCAGAAGACATCCAATGGGCCGGAGAAGCACTTGGGGGTGCTCCGAGGGGAGCACAACCCACCAGGGCATGCCTAGGGGCCCATGCGCACCCAGATGGGTTGTGCCCACCTAGGGTGCCCCCTAAACCGCCTCTTTGCTCTATAAATACCCCAATATTCCAGAAACCCTAGGGGAGTCGATGAAAATCAATTCTAGCCGCCGCAAGTTCCGGAACCACCAGATCCATTCTAGACACCATCTCGGAGGGGTGCATCATGTCCATTGGTGCCTCTCCAATGATGCGTGAGTAGTTCATTGTAGACCTATGGGTCTGTAGTTAGTAGCTAGATGGCTTTCTCTCTCTCTCTCTCTCTTGATTATCAATACAATGGTCTTTTGCGATGTGTTTGTTGGGATCCGTTGAACTTTGAGTTTATGATCAGATTTGAGTTTTTATCCAAGTTATTTGAGTCTTCTTTGATCTTTTATATGCATGATTGAATATAGCCTTGTATTTCTTCTCCGATATTTGGGTTTTGTTTGGCCAACTTGATCTATTTATCTTGCACTGGGAAGAGGTGCTTTGTGATGGGTTCGATCTTACGGTGCTTGATCCCAGTGAAAGAAGGGGAAACGACACATATGTACCATTGCTATTAAGGATAACAAGATGGGGTCTATCTCAACATAGATAGATCTTGTCTACATCATGTCATCGTTCTTATTGCATTACTCTGTTTTTCCATGAACTTAATACACTAGATGCATGCTGGATAGCGGTCGATGTATGGAGTAATAGTAGTAGATGAAGGCAGGAGTCGGTCTACTAATAATTGACATGATGCCTATATAATGATCATCGCCTGGATATCGTCATCAGTATTTGAAGTTCTATCAATTGCCCAACAATAATTTTTTCCCACCGTTTGCTATTTTTCTCAAGAGAAGCCACTAGTGAAACCTACAGTCCCCGGGTCTCTTCTCATCATATTTGTCTTTGTGATCTATTTCCCTTTGCTTTTTTCAGTTTTACTAAACCAAAAATACAAAAATACCTTACTGCAATTTATTTATTCCGCAATCTATTTATCCTATCTACCACTTTTATCTCACGTTATTTTGCCTATCTTGACGCACCGTACCCAAAAGGGATTGACAACCCCTTTAACACGTCCGGTTCCGAGTATTTGTTATTTGTGTGTAGGTGATGTTTATGTGGTGTTAGGAGGTTCTCCTACTGGTTTGATAACCTTGGTCTCATCACTGAGGGAAATACCTATCGTCGTTATACTGCATCATCCCTTCCTCTTTGGGAAAATACCGACGTAGTTCTAGCAGACATCAGTGGAGAAGGGAGATTTTGCAGGGTGATACGTCTCCAACCTATCTATAATTTTTGATTGTTCCATGCTGTTATATTATCATTCTTGGATGTTTTACAATCCTTTTATAGTCATTTTGTATCATTTTTTTGCACTAACCTATTGACATAGTGCCCAGTGCCAGTTGCTGTTTTCTGCATGTTTTTTACATCGCAGGAAATCAATATCAAACGGAGTCCAAACGCAACGAAACTCCTCGAGGATTTTTTTTTGGGCCAGAAGACATCCAATGGGCCAAGGAAGCACCTGGGGGTGGCTCGAGGGGAGAAGCACCCACGAGGGCGGGCCAGGAAGCCCAGGCGCGCCCTGGTGGGTTGTGCCCACCTCGGGTGCCCCTTGAACCGCCTCTTTGCTCTATAAATACCCCAATATTCCAGAAACCCTAGGGGAGTCGACGAAAATCAATTCCAGCCGCCGCAGATTCCAGAACCACCAGATCTAATCTAGACACCGTCATGGAGGGGTTGACCACTTCCATTGGTGCCTTTTCGATGATGCATGAGTAGCTAGTAGCTAGATGGCTTCCTCTCTCTCTTGATTATCAATACATTGCTCTCTTGGAGATCCATATGATCTAAGTCTTTTTGGGGTGTGTTTGTTGGGATCCGATGAACTTTGAATTTATGATCAGATCTATGTTTTCATCCGTGAAAGTTATTTGAGTCTTGTTTGATCTCTTATATGCATGATTGCTTATACCCTCATATTCCTTCTCTGATATTTGCTTTTTTTTGGCCAACTTGATTTATTTATCTTGCAA
>NW_025243923.1:0-692 GCF_018294505.1 Triticum aestivum
AAAAAAAAGAAAATGACGGAAATGTCAAAAAAATAAAAGAAAATAAGTTTTCCACGTGATATGTGGTCTAGTTGTTGTGAAAATTTACAAATATGAATTTCGAATTTATTTGCAAAATCTCTCTGGAATTTAGTAAAATGGTAATAACTTTTGCATACGAACTCGGATTAAAAAGTTTTTTATATGAAAAATCATCTACTCAAAAAGTTACATCCGAATTTAACTAGGGGAACCCCGTTGAACATTTTCAAAATCCCCAAAAACCTAACAGAAAAAAAGTTACGGGGCTTTCAAGATCTGGAGAGGCAAAAAAATTCAAAAAAATCAAACTTAGTAATGGCACACATGCCCATGGTGCGCCATTACTATCTTCCCGCCTTAAAAATTCAAAAAAAAAGTTAGTAATGGTGCACCTGCCCACGGGGCGCCATTACTATGCTGTATATATGGCTGGGAGGGATCCTCTCCTCCACTCCATCCCCTCCTCTCCTCCACTCCATCTCTTCTCCACTCCATCTCCTCCTCTCTTCCACTCCATCTCCCCTCCTCTCCTACACCATACTCCCCTCCTCCTCTCCGGCGACCTCCTCCTCCCTCCTCTCCTCCCTCCTCTCTGGTGAGCTCCTCCTCCCTCCTCTCCGGTGAGCTCATCCTCCCTCCTCTCCGATGAGCTCCTCCTCCCTCCTCTCCTC
>NW_025243923.1:748-2846 GCF_018294505.1 Triticum aestivum
TCTCCGGTGATGTAGGCGAACTCCTCTCCGGTAACCTCCTCCTCCTCCCCCTCTCTGACGATGTAGGCGAGCTCCTCTCCGGTGACCTCCTCCTCCTCCCTCCTCACCTCCTCACGGTCTCTCCTCGGCCCTCCTCTCCGGCGAACTCCTCCCCGGCAAAAGAACGTACAAGATCCAAAAAAGAGAACAAAATTTGAAAAAATATCCTGCAAAAAAAGAGCAAAAAAAGGGCAAAAAAATCGCGCGATCCAGATCCAAATTCAAAATTCAAAAATAGCAATGGCGCACGGTGGGGGTTAGATGGTGCGCCACCACTATTTTCCTGCCTTCAAAATTCAAAAAAAAAGTTACTAGTGGGGCACCTGTAGCAATAGTAATGGCGCACTACGAGGTGCGCCACTGTTACCTGCAATACTAATGGCGCACCCGAGGTGCGCCATTAGTATTTGTTACTAGTGGCGTGGTAATAGTGGCGCACCTATAGTGCGCCATTAATAGCCAAAATAGGTGCGCCACTAACAGGCCTTTTTCTAGTAGTGCATAGAGGGCGAGCACACATTCTATATGGTCGGTAGGATGGGGGAAGATCACGTAGTGGGAGATATGCATGTAACTAAATCAGAGGAGACCCAACCTTTAAATCCTTATCCAATCGCACACACACACGCGTCCACACACATACACATCTTTGTCATTAATAGGATATGGAAAATTAAATCAGATATTTTACTAAAGAGTGGCAAAGGATATCCATCTACATTTAACCATTGCTTGTTAATTAGGCAATTTAAGAATCAGCATCCAGTAAGGCAATAAGTACCACTGAGCTACAAAAAGAACAATATTTTGCTTTTTATAAACCAGAGAAATAGTGGACCAGTTAGCTGGAGATGAAAAGGAGCACGCCAAACTTCTATGTTATAGAACTGAGCGCAGAATGCAGGCATTTATTTAATAAATACAGAATCTACTGCCATCTCACTGACCTTAATTTTTACCTTTTCATGGATGTACATTTTATTTTGAGCAAGTAGGGAGGCACTATACGATACATTCAGCAAGAAACAGTAAAAGATTATTCTTATAAGAATATATATACACACACACACACACACACACACACGACCATTTGTCTTTTTTTATTCTGTAAATACACTGATCTATTGCCATCTCATTGCAAGTTATCTATTGTGCCAAGTAGAATCGTTTTTGCGGAAAGAATAAAACATTGGATAAGGAAAAGTATTGAATCCACTTAGATCTGTATGTATCATTAGTAAACCATAGGAGGAGTTACCTAGCTTTAGTTGCTAGCTGATGTGCGTTGTTCCTCACAATCCTCATCCTCTTACCAACAAGGCATCAGCATCTTAAAATCACAATCACAGAGCCAATTTTTCTCAAACTTTGAAGGATATATGTAGAAATGACACAACAAAGGGAAGAACCAGTGGCTGGTAAAATGAATATGAGAAAGCTAGTGCAATATAAAAATCTTTACTGAGAGCTCAGTTATCGACCTGAGCTAACATGAGAACATAAGAAAACATCAGCGAATAATTAGGTTGAACCAAGGCCTTCTTCACCTGCATAGAATAGAAGAATAAATAAGGTACCGTCATAGCAGAGCAGCAATAACTTGGAAAAAAATTGTTTAGATGCATATAGATTGTTTCCTTACTTAAAACCGAAAGAATTCAAAGTGAGGGCCTAGCGAGGGGCACTAAAGATGGCATTGCGTTGATGAATGCAGAACAGGGACGATCATCAATGGAGATTACACTTGCTGATCAAAAGGCAGTGATGGAACCCCTTCCCCTGGCATGAGTTTCATACGAGTGATGGCACTTCTTCTTGCATGTTGCGGATCCTTAATGGAGAAGAGAAGGCATCAGCACCATAAAAACCAAAAAAATATAAGAATACCAACCAGCTTACCAATGGTTCAATTTTTGGGAAGACTGAAAATCTATAGAAAGAAAGAAAACTTGACTGGGTGCTATACCTAAAATAGTCCAACTGGTCACTGAAGAGATTGTCGAAGAGCCAGATTAAGAAAATCACGAAAATGCTCGATCTTAAATCTGAATTATTCTAT
>NW_025243924.1:0-2846 GCF_018294505.1 Triticum aestivum
TGCGGTGATAGGAATGGGTGTTTTACCTATGGTAATGGACGATGTCTCACTATCGAAGCTCTTTGCTAGTCTTATCAACATAATGCGCCGGAGTTTAAATTCACGAATCATGTTTAGACACCCAAGACCGGTATCGCTTATGATTTTCTCTATGTGTTTTGATGACAACAATTTCATGACCTTGGCGAGCCTTGACGGTGAGCACACTAACTTCATATGGTCGTGTTTCCTCATGATTTCCTGCAAAAGTGGCAATAGATTTTATCGAGTATGAAAGAAGGGTCTGCAAGTACAGTTTTCAAACGAAATGTCAACTACGTACCTCATCGGTCATTTCGGAGACGTGTTTTTCTCCATTAGCAGGACTTTTAACAGTAGTTTCCATTTTACTAGCACCTATGGAACAGAAGAAAAACCGGTTCAATTTATTTGACCTTCACGTTGAGAAATGTGTAACAAAAATAAAATCTTATATGCAGGCACGGATGAGTTTATTAAATAATATGAACTACATGTAACTTTAAGCACACTACAGATTTTGGTCATGCATAACATTGGGACAGTTCAACTAGGGTTTTGGGATTGCATAAACATACGACATGTTATTTCATGAAAGAGATACCCTTGTTGTGGTATTACCTCTTCGGACGTTCGTGTAGTGTGCCAAGATTGATTACAAGATAGTTATTAATGAGAGCTATGATCAGGTAATCTTGACGACTAGAATAACTTGTGGGAAACCTATAGGGCTTTACTAGTAGATGTGTGTGTCTGAAAAAGATTAAAAAGAGCTATGATCACGTAACCTTCTGTCGTCGGCAGTGGCGGCCCAATGCTCCACGCGGATAGTGCGTCCCACACTAGATGTCGATGTGTGGCGCTCGTTGGCAGCAACAGGAGCAGCGGCGCGTTGACGCGCGTAGTAGGCGGTGACAACACCACTCCCGTCCGACCCCTCCAGCGACGTTGGCGGTGGGCGGTGGGCGGCGGGCGGCGGGCAGCGGCTACAATCTTATCTTGCAGCGGTCGTGGGAGGTGGTAGGGGACCTGGATGTTGTGGGTGGTTACGAGGGAGGAGCTGTAATCGTAGGATTTTGGGAGATCTGGGTGGCGTGAGTTATGGGAGGTTGAAACATTAGCATGTAATTGGCCAAAACAAATGTAATGTTCCGAAGAAAAAACAAATGTGTCGTCGAGAAAGGAATGCATTTTTTAAGTGGTAAAATATGTTATTTGTTCTGAAAATGCCCGGAAATTGGCCGTACGTGACTAAACTTGCAACTTCGCTGGAAATGGTTGAAATTTGAAAGTACCCCAATAATTACCATGGCTTGCAACCCTGCAAAGTTGGGTTGATTTTAGGTAGGTCAACAAACCAGCATGTGATTTCGGAGGTGCCAGTCAAGGCCGCAAGGGCGTGTTTGGGGGCACCACCATGTTTAGTACATCATCTACAATACAAAATGATGTGTACTAATTCCCATGGAATCCCATGACCAAAACAAGCTGCCATGCGAAATGCTTCTAAGTTTAGACTAAGATTTACACATGAAAAACTTTCAAACTTAGATGAAAATGGTTCAAACTTGGCATATGTATCCCTAACATGGCCATGGATTGTAACGATACAAACTTGATGGTCATTTAATATAGGTCAATAAACCAACATGTGCTTTCGGAGGGTACAAGGATAGCCCGGAAGGGCCCGTCTCGGGCCACCTCCTTCAATACATCATGTACATAGGATTCCAAGTTATTTTGATGCCATCCCATGAACCAAATTAAGCATGCATGCACAGTGCGTTCAAGGTTACACATGATTTTGATGATTTTTTCACCTCCCAGACGGTCTACCCGTAGACAACCATCGAAAGTGGTAGCACATGATGCCTTCAAGCTTTATTGCCTAAGGTTAGACCTAATTGACACCATACCAAGTGCGAACATTGGTTCAAACAGGATTACATCCATGGAGTCGATGCAGTACACGCACTGCCTCCGTCGAGAACCTTCGTGCTACACTGTCGAATGTACAAACCAAGTAGATCATGCTTCATGTGGAATGAACCCAAGTTATGACATGCAATGGAAAATGTTACATTACAGGCTTCCAGGACAACATCAAAATGAGTTTCAGCAAAATTTGCAAGTTTTGGCAATTGCGGCCACTTTTCGAGCATTTATGACCGAAAAATGGAAGAAAATGGAAAATCTAGTAGAAACTTACAACCATTGTGCATGCATGCTTCATTTGGTCATGGGAGGCCATGAAATATATTTGACAAAATATAAAGATGGTGTGAACATGGAGGTTCCCCGACACAAGCCCTTCCGGCCGAGCCTGGCGCCCTTTGAGAGCAGATGCTATAGTACTATCCTGACCTGTATGAAATCGACCCAACTTTTTGGGGTGACTATTGAAGGCCATGTTTGAACCATTTTGTTGTAAAGTTTGCAATATGATTCACGTGTGGCCAGTTTTCGAGTATTTTCGGCCGAAAAAATTACCGTACATGCAAAATTTTGTGTAAACTGAATAGCATTTTTGCATGCTTGCTTGATTTTGTCATGAGATGTACTTTAAAAGCTTGGGTGAATTTCACAAATTTCATGTTGTACTTGCTTCACAAAGTGGACAGTGCAGTTCAAAGGTTCTAGACGGGAGCAGTTGATGTACCCGAGCTTTCATACGACATGGAATCCGGTGTAGGCCAATGATCCAACTAGGCTTGGTGTGTCAACTAGGTCCACCATAAGACAAACAAAGTGTAATGCGTCATCTTCCCCCTCCTTTCGATGTGTGGTTAGGGGGGTAGACCACGCAAGCGATGTTTCTTTTTCGCTTC
>NW_025243925.1:0-2846 GCF_018294505.1 Triticum aestivum
GGCCCAATGCATGGTAGTAGCTGTATCTTAAATCACACATACAGATCTCAGTGCTTAAGGTCGGCTTCAATGAAACAACCCACCATGTACTCCTACATGGCCTCTCATCGATACCTTTACCAAATCGTGTTCACCACACCACTCTCATTACCGACATAATCATTTCACTCTAGCCATCACCCAGATGAACCAGACCTGACACGACTCTAAGCATAGCAGGCATAGCAGGGTAGGAACAACACATACATATGGCTCAATCAACTCCTACACATGCTAGTGGGTTTCATCTAGTTACTGTGGCAATGACAGGTCATGCAGAGGAAATGGGTTCAGCTACCGTAGCACACAGCAGTTTGAAACGCGTTGTCTTAATGCAGTAAAAGAGAGCAGGAGCGAGAACATGGGATTGTATCGATATGATCAAATGGTTGGTTGCTTGCCTGATGGTTCGATGCACTGATAGGGTTCTTCGTTAGGGTAATCACGGTATTCCTCGGAGGCAGAACCTGTCGTAAAGGACAGCGATGCACAAACATCACCAAACAATATGCGACAATATGATGCATGCATGAAACATGGCAATATGAGTGTGTTGGACTAATGCAACTAAAACCAGAAGGGTTTGAACAAATTTGAATCAAAGATTCAAATTTCAAACTCAAACATGGCCTCTTTAAGTGCTTTTCCTTGTTCTGCTTAAAACATCAATTTAACTTGTTTGATCATGCATGAAAATAGTACAGATGGATATATTGGATTTTTCTGATCATTTTTCATATATAATTTGTCCAATTTGGAGTTACAGAATAAAAGTTATGAATTTTTGAAGTTTAAATAATATTCTGGAATTTCCTGAGTTAGATTAAATCCAGAAATTATAATTATTGCGCCAGCATGACGTCAGTGGTCAACTACGGCTGGCTGGGGTCAAACCTGACGTGTGGGGTCCAGACATCAGTGACAGGGGGGTTAAACAGGGTTAGTTTAATCCTAATTAGGGGTTAGTGGCGCTGGGGGCCCACTGTCAGTGTCAGGGGGTTAACCATTAGTGGTTAGCACTAATCCTAATTAGCTACAGGGCTGGGCCCACCTGTCAGGGACTCAGGGGGGGTTCCTGCCGTGGTCAAAGTGGGTCAAACCCACCGGCGACGTGACGCCGGCGAGGCCCGAGACGGCGGCGCGACGCGGGATCGCGCTACAGGGCACGGGCGAGACCGTGCTTGGGCTCATTGGAGAGCCCTTGCTCCCGCGCGTCGAACAGTGGCCGTGGCTGGGCCTGGGGTGGCCAGAGTCGACGGCGGCGAGCTCGGCTGCGGTCGCCGGAGTTCGGGTGCGGTCGGGATCGGTGTTGCAGGGGGTTTGGGGAGGCGTTAGTGCGTGCTGCGTGCTCCTAGTGAGGTGTGGAGCACGATAGTGTGCTCGGTTGGGTGCTACGGTGATCGTGGCCACGACGGCGACATCGCCGGCGGCGTGGAGCTCTCGGCCAAGGTGGGGCTACGGCCTAGAGGTCGGAAGAGACCAGGGGAGAAGGGGGAAACGATCCGGGGGCTCACCGCGGAGCTACAGGGATGGTTAGCGGGCTCGGGGACGCGCTGGAGATGACGAATTCGACGGCGACGATGGTCGGAGCCCGAAGAGAGGAACGGCGACGTGGCGGCGATGCAGGGCTTCCGGGGACCCGTGGAGCGGTGGGGAGGAAGAGGGGGTCGTGGCGGAGCTTCTGAGCTAGTCGGGGGAGCGAGGGGTGGCCGGAGACGGCTGCTGTGGCGAACGGCGGCGACGGTGGTGTTCGGCCGTGTGAGAGAGAGAGCGAGGGAGAGGAGGGAAGAGCCGGGGGAGAGTGAGAGAGAGCAGGGAGGGAGGCGTGGCATCGTCCAGGGGCATCGAGGCGAGGAGGGGAGGGCAGGCAGGCAGGGAGAGAGGTGGCGTGGCGCGGTGGCGCGCGCGCGCGCCGGCCACACTCCCCTCCCTCTGTCGGGACGAAGACGACACAGGAGGGAGGTGGGCTGGGCCGGCTGCTGGCTGGGCCAGCCAGCTGGCTGGGCCGCACAGTGGAGGAGCCCAGGTAAGCTCCTCCTGTTATTTATTTCTGTTTTTCTAATTTCTGACATTTGTTTTGATTTAAATAATATATTAAATCATTTATTTAACTTATGCCAATTTTTGCAGGAGCTAGATATATTATTCCAGAGCTCCTTTATAAATGGCATAATATTTGGACATCTATTAATATATATAAATAATATATTTCCAATGCAAATAATTATGCATTAATTCCAAATGCCCAAAATAAATACCTATGAGCTCTTAAAAATATTGGTTTGATTTTTATCTCTGTCCAATATTTTCAGAGAGCAACATGAGCATTTTCTTGGACCTTTTTGGAGAAATTTTTATTTGGATCATTTTCAAAATGATTCTGAGGGTTTCACAGATCCCCATTTCAAATTAAATGGAAATTTAAACATGATGCACACACTCTGATGCATGACTAGCTAGGGTGTGACAACGAAACACATCCGACTTTTGCATGAGCGTGTGAGTGACCCCCACCGTCTCCCACGCCAAATTTCAACAGAATTGGAGTACGAACGGAAGTTGCGTCATGTCGGGAGACCTTTTCTTCATTCTTTGACGGAGAAAATGATTGTAAATGCATCAAGTGTCCAAACGCACCGAAATTTGGCATGCATGCTTGTGTGGCACACTGTAGCGTGTGAAAAAAATGGTGACGTTTCATGACTTTGCGAAAGGGAACACCTAGTGGATGCCTGTCCTCCCAAACCGATACCTGACGTTTGCACTGCAACTACATGTCAACATGGACGAAACGCACCCAACTTTTG
>NW_025243926.1:0-2845 GCF_018294505.1 Triticum aestivum
TGGGCCGGGGGTCGGCCCAGTTGGGCCAGGGGTGCTGTGGGGGGGGGGCCTTCTCCTTTTTTTCTTTTTCTTTGTCTGTTCTGTTTTCTGTTGTATTTTCTTTTTATTTATTTATTTTCTTTTCTGTTTTATTTCATTTAAAAGTATTTAGGTATTTTATAAAAATGTGTTTTCTCCACCATAATTATCAGTGCAATTTCTGGCATGGCCCGAACATTTTTGTTTAAATTTCTGAAAGCTTTTATTTTCCACTTTAAATTTAATTGAAGTTTGAATTAGGAGTTTGAAAAGAAATGTGTTTCAAATGTGAGCAAGCCCTGTTTAGCAACATGATTAGCTTAATCACAGAGGGTTACTGTAGCATGATTCTCGGGGTGTTACACCAGTATGTATAGCAGCAGGGGCTGTGGGTGTAACAATGGTATTGATGTCCTCATCATCCTCCCCTTCTTGAAATGAAGTCGTCCTCGACGGAAGCTCATCTCCCTCACCCAAATAAGGCTTCGAATCTGCAATGTTAAAAGTGGGACTAGCCCCAAAATCTGCAGGCAGCTCAAGTTTATATGCTTTATCATTTATTTTCTCTAACACCTTAAAAGGACCATCAGCACGTGGCATTAGCTTTGATTTGCGCAAATCAGGAAATCTATCCTTACGCAAATGTAACCAAACAAGATCTCCAGGTGCAAACACAACATGTTTTCTACCCTTATCTCCAGCAAGTTTATATTTAGCATTCATACGCTCAATGTTTTCCTTAGTTAACTCATGCATTTTTAAGATCAATTCAGCACGTTGTTTAGCATCAAAATTAACCTTCTCCGAAGATGGAAGAGGCAACAAATCAATAGGTGCACGAGGTAGGAAACCATACACAATTTCAAAAGGGCACATCTTAGTAGTAGAATGCAATGAACGATTATAAGCAAACTCAATATGAGGCAAGCATTCTTCCCACATTTTCTTATTATTCTTCAAAACAGCCCTAAGCATAGTAGACAATGTTCTATTGACTACTTCAGTTTGTCCATCAGTTTGGGGGTGACAAGTAGTACTAAAAAGCAGTTTAGTGCCCAACTTAGCCCAAAAACATCTCCAAAAGTGGCTAAGAAATTTAGTATCACGATCTGAAACAATAGTATTTGGCACACCATGCAAACGAATAATTTCACGGAAGAACAAATCAGCAACATTAACAGCATCATCGCTTTTATGACATGGTATAAAGTGTGCCATTTTTGAGAATCTATCCACGACAACAAATATGCTATCCCTCCCCTTCTTTGTTCGAGGTAAACCTAAACAAAGTACATAGATATATCCTCCCAAGGAACACTAGGTACAGGCAAAGGCATATATAAACCATGAGGATTGAGTCGTGACTTAGCTTTTTGACATGTAGTGCAGCGAGCAACAAAACGCTCAACATCCCGTCTCATCTTTGGCCAAAAGAAATGTGTAGCAAGTACGTCCTCCGTCTTCTTCACGCCAAAGTGTCCCATTAATCCTCCTCCATGCGCCTCCTGCAACAACAAAAGACGAAGAGAGCTAGTTGGAATGCATAGCTTGTTAGCACGGAACACAAATCCATCATTAACGACAAACTTGTTCCAGGTTCTTCCTTCTTTACAATTCTGCAAAACATCTTTAAAATCAGCATCATGCACATATTGATCTTTGATGGTCTCCAAACCAAATATTTTGAAGTCAAGTTGTGAAAGCATAGTATAGCGACGAGACAATGCATCAGCAATAACATTTTCTTTACCCTTCTTGTGTTTAATGACATAAGGGAAAGTTTCAATGAATTCAACCCATTTAGCATGTCTACGATTCAGTTTAGCTTGACTTTTAATATGTTTCAAAGATTCATGATCAGAATGTATAACAAATTCTTTGGGCCATAAATAATGTTGCCATGTTTCTAAAGTCCGAACAAGGCATATAGTTCTGTATCATAAGTAGAATAATTCAGACTAGGCCCACTCAATTTTTCAGAAAAGTATGCAACAGGTTTACCATCTTGTAATAACACACCTCCTAATCCAATTCCACTAGCATCACATTCAAGCTCAAAAGTCTTATTAAAATCAGGAAGTTGGAGTAAAGGAGCATGTGTCAACTTATCTTTCAATACCGTGAAGGCTTCTTCCTGTGCGGTACCCCAAACAAAAGGCACATCCTTCTTTGTAAGCTCGTTGAGAGGTGCAGCAATGGTGCTAAAATCTCTCACAAAACGCCTATAGAAACCAGCGAGTCCAAGAAAACTCCGCACTTGTGTGACCGTTTTGGGCTGCGGCCAACTCTCAATAGCTTCAATCTTGGCTTTATCGTCAAATTAGCACGTAAATGTTTCAAATCCCTGTGGAGTAACAACATAGCCAAGAAAAGATACTCGGTCGGTGCAAAAGGTGCACCTCCCAAGGTTACCAAACAAACGTGCATCACGTAGAGCAATAAAAATAGCACGTAAATGTTCCAAATGTTCTTCCAAAGATTTGCTATAAATCAGTATATCGTCAAAATAGACTACCACAAATCGTCCAATGAAAGCACGTAAAACTTCGTTCATTAGTCTCATGAAAGTACTAGGTGCATTAGTTAACCCAAAAGGCATGACTAACCACTCATATAAACCAAACTTAGTTTTAAATGCAGTTTTCCATTCATCTCCCAATTTCATACGAATTTGATGGTATCCACTACGCAAATCAACTTTGGAGAATATTGTAGAGCCACTCAATTCATCAAGCATATCATCTAGCCTAGGAATAGGATGACGATAACGAATAGTAATATTATTAATGCCTCTACAATCAACACACATACGCGACGTACCATCCTT
>NW_025243927.1:0-2845 GCF_018294505.1 Triticum aestivum
GGTCAAATTTGAACTGCAGCTGCCTCATAGTTTGCTATTTATTTTTTCCAAAAATCATTTCTAGTTACATAAGTACCTATTTAATCATAAATACATGGTTTGGTGGTGATACGTCGAGGTTTGGACGATGGTCGAGGGCTCTAACTCTAGAGCGCGTAAACTAGCATGCCCACCGCGTGGTCACCGCGTGACCGTGGCGTTGTCATGTGTTATGGGCGGCCTAGGCATGTCTAGTGGGTTGGGCACTCCCCAGGTAGGTGCTAGGATTAAAATCATAACATAAGATTCTCACGAGGAGACCCAACGATGCTCAAACATGAATAAGCAGCCAAGTGTTTGATTAGCGGTACGGGAAATGCACATGGCTAATGTGCGTGAGCTTTGGCTGAGGATAATCAGTTACTAAGAAGACCGTCTTCACAAATTTTTAGCTCAAAAGGAGGAACCTAGGTGGTACTTGCTTTGCAAAGTACCACACTGGACATAAATACGAATGTTGAAGCTGGGCTCAAAATAATGAATGGATTGAGCTGGCATTTGGTGTAGGATGGTTATTTGGGCATAGGAAAGCACTGTAGAAAATGCATACCATTTGGACATACCAAAGTGGTACTTCCTTCACAAAGTGCTGCTCTGAACAGAATAGGAAAATGAATATTGTTGAGTTATTTTTGAACTAGGCAAGGAATGTTTTTAACATATTTGATGAAGATATGATCCAAACAATTTATGAGAATTTTTTGGGAATTTTTGGAATAATAGAAATATAGGTTGCTTCAGAACCTAGGGCAAAAATTGACACATGGACATGACACATAGGCAAAACTGATGAGATGGCGCCTAGTCATCGCAACCCACCACAATCTACAAGGCTATGACCATCTATATTGGTCGTTAACAACTAGAAAGAAGGCAGCGGACCAGCACTGTTTGCTTTATGACCATTTCATGTAAGGAAATTACGACCTTTCTGACCAAAATGGTCGCAATGGTTTAGGGTTTGGAGCCCCCCGAACAGTTTTTGACCAATTGGTCTCAAATGGTCATAGATCTATGACCAATTCTTCCAGGGTCACTGACAGAAGGTCACTAGTTGACATATTTCTTGTAGTGCTCGCGGGGAGGGCGCCGGAGCAGGGAGGCGGGGAGCTCTTCCATGGCGGGGAGCCAGAGCAGGGAGGTGGGGAGCCAGAGCAGGGAGGCGGGGAGCTCGTCCATGGCGCCGGACATGGACGACGAGCGGTCGCGCTGGAACAGCGCTGGGCCACGGTGGGAGGCGGCATCGGAGCCGGCCAGGCACGGGAACGGGCGCTCCTCCTCGCCTTGACCCCTTCCTCAACCTTGATCCGTCGTCGTGCGCTGCGCCCGCAGCTGCCCTTGCCCGTGCGCGGGGGCAACTACTGCTGCTCATGGCCGCTTCCTGCTACTTTGCCGTCGTTGCCGCTGAAGCTCTACTGTTGTTGCCTTCTTGCTACTGCTACTTCTTGCTGTTGCTGTCGCTGCTGTTTGTTGGTCGCTCTAGGCGTGATCGTGGACAGGGCAGCGAGGCATGAGCGCAGGACGGCTGTTGCTGCCCTTGCCCGTAGGAGCTCCTCCCAGCTGTTGTTGGGTGGGGGCACGGCTGGAAGAAATTCCACCCCCACGCAAATATGTTCGCCGGCACCTCCCCAGGAGGTTGAAAAAATGCCTCCTGGGAGGCGCAACGGCTGGAGATGCTCTTAACCGGCATGCATTTAAAGAAACAGTGGCCACCATCCTCTTCTACTCTATAACAAACAGAGCATTTTGTGTCAAGATCAATACCTCTGGTTGCCAACTTTCGCCTGAACGGCAAACTATGATGAGCAAGGCGCCACAAGAAATGTTGCACTTTCCCTGGCACAGGCATCCTCCATATCAAACTGTTGGGGAACGTAGCAGAAATTCAAAATTTTCCTACGTGTCACCAAGATCTATCTATGGAGAGACCAGCAACGAGTAGAAAGAGAGTGCATCTACATACCCTTGTAGATCGCTAAGCGGAAGCGTTCAAGTGAACGGGTTGATGGAGTCGTACTCGTCGTGATTCAAATCACCGATGATCCTAGTGCCGAACGAACGGCACCTCCGCATTCAACACACGTACAGCCCGGTGACGTCTCCCACGCCTTGATCCAGCAAGGAGAGAGGGAGAGGTTGAGGAAGACTCCATCCAACAGCAGCACAATGGCGTGGTGGTGGTGGAGGAGCGTGGCAATCCAGCAGGGCTTCGCCAAGCACCATGGGAGAGGAGGAGTAGGGAGAGAGGTAGGGCTGTGCCAGGGGCAAGGGTGAAGCTCCCATGCGCCTCCCCACTATATATAGGGGTGTAGGGGGCTGGTTTCTTGCCCTCCAAGTCCATTGGGGCGTTGGCAAAGGTGGGAGGAAAGAAATCCCATCATTTCCTTCCCCACCGATTGCTATCCCCCCTTTTTAGGGATCTTGATCTTATCCCTTCGGGATATGATCTTATTCCTTCTAAGGGGGGATCTTGGTGCGCCTTGACCAGGGGTGTGGGGCCTTGCCCCCACTACCCACGTCCATGTGGGTCCCCCCATGCAGGTGGGCCCCACTCCGGAACCTTCTAGAACCTTCCCGGTACAATACCGAAAAATCCCGAACATTTTCCGGTGGCCAAAATAGGACTTCCCATATATAAATCTTTACCTCCGGACCATTCCGGAACTCCTCGTGACGTCCGGGATCTCATCCGGGACTCCGAACAACATTCGGTAACCACATACAAACTTCCTTTATAACCCTAGCATCATCGAACCTTAAGTGTGTAGACCCTACGGGTTCGGGAGACATGTAGACATGACCGAGA
>NW_025243928.1:0-2845 GCF_018294505.1 Triticum aestivum
TCCCTCCTATGCCCTGCTAGGCGTGGCCGTGGGCGCGGCTCTGACTGCCTGTGCACAAGGAAATGGGTACAAAGTAGAGCCCCTACTTTTGTACACCGACACAACCTCAATTCCATTTTTTTAGTTTTCTTTTCATAAACCAAACTAGTGATAAAACAAGAAACTAAAAGAACCGATTGCAAGATCGAAAGATATACATTCAAGAACTCACCTCCCCGGCAACGGTGCCAGAAAGAGCTTGATGTCTATTGCGGAACTTTATTCTTGTAGACTCGCATTGGGCCTCCAAGCGTAGAGTTTTGTAGGAAAATAGCAATTTTCCCTGAAGTGGATGACCTAAGGTTTATCGATCCATGGGAGGCGTAGTACGAAGATGGTCTCTCTCAAACAACCCTACAATCAAATACAAGAAATCTCTTGTGTCCCCAACACACCCAATACAATGGTAAATTGAATAGGTGCACTAGTTCGGCGAAGAGATGGTGATACAAGTGCAATATGGATGGTAATATGAGTATTTGTAATCTGAAAATATAAAAACAGCAACGTAACAAGTGGTAAAAGTGCACGTAAACGGTATTGCAATGCTAGGAAACAAGGCCTAGGGTTCATACTTTCACTAGTGCAAGTTCTCTCAACAATAATAACATAATTGGATCACATAACTATCCCTCAACATGCAACAAAGAGTCACTCCAAAGTCACTAATAGCGGAGAACAAACGAAGAGATTGTTGTAGGGTACGAAACCACCTCAAAGTTATCCTTTCTAATCAATCTATTCAAGAGTCCGTAGTAAAATAACATGAACCTATTCTTTCCGTTCGATCTATCATAGGGTTCATACTAGAATAACACCTTAAGACACAAATCAACCAAAACCCTAATGTTACCTAGATACTCCAATGTCACCTCAAGTATTTGTGGGTGTGATTATACGATATGCATCACTCAATCTCAGATTCATCTATTCAACCAACACAAAGAACTTCAAAGAGTGCCCAAAGTTTCTACCGGAGAGTCAAGACAAAAACGTGTGTCAACCCCTATGCATAAGTTCACAAGGTCACTGAACCCGCAAGTTGATCACCAAAACATACATCAATTAGATCACGTGAATATCCCATTGTCACCACAGATAAGCACATGCAAGACATACATCAAGTGTTCTCAAATCCTTAAAGACTCAATCCGATAAGATAATTTCAAAGGGAAAACTCAATCCATTACAAGAGAGTAGAGGGGGAGAAACATCATAAGGTCCAACTATAATAGCAAAGCTCGCGATACATCAAGATCGTGCCATATCAAGAACACGAGAGAGAGAGATCAAACACATAGCTACTGGTACATACCATCAGCCCCGAGGGTGAACTACTCCCTCCTCGTCATGGAGAGCACCGAGATGGCCACCGGTGAGGGATCCCCCCTCCGGCAGGGTGCCGGAACAGGGTCTCAATTGGTTTTTGGTGGCTACAGAGGCTTGCGGCAGCAGAACTCCCGATCTATGGTGCTCCTGGATGTTTTCGGGGTATATGGATATATATGGGTGAAAGAAGTCGGTCAGGGGACCCATGAGGGGCCCACAAGGGTGGGGGCATGCCCAGGGGGATAGGGCGCGCCCTGGATCCTCGTGGTTTCCTCGAAGGTTCCCTGGCATCTACTGCAAGTCTCCTGGATTGCGTTTATTCCAAAAATAACTCTCCCGAAGGTTTAATTCCGTTTGAACTCCGTTTGATATTCCTTTTCTGCGAAACACTAAAATAGGCAAAAAAACACCAATTTGGACTGGGCCTTCGGTTAATAGGTTAGTCCCAAAACTAATATAAAAGTGCTTAGTAAAGCCCATAAACATCCAAAACAGATAATATAATATCATGGAACAATAAAAAATTATAGATATGTTGGAGACGTATCAGCTGCTCCTACACAATGCTATTTCCTGTCGTGTTAACTATGAACAATGTTATTATGTTAATGTTTTTTTAGCTGTGTCTCTTTATTTTGACCAAGAAATGAGATAAATTGACAACAATGATGCTTATACGTGCAAAACTTGTTATCTACCTACTTGTTTCTCTTTCAGGGTGACTTCACTGATGCTAGGAAGAACTGCCACAATGATAGTGAGACGAACACATTGCTTGTCCCACTAACATATATGCCAGAGAAGAAGGCAACACATCTTGAGGATAGTGATACAACCCCAAAGACATGTCTTGATGTAGTGTCAAACTTACTCGCTAATAGCAGTGACACAAGCTCGATGAATTCACCGCCTGAATCTGTTCGATTTCTTCAGTCAGAATTTAAGCAGAAAGACATGTTTCCGCTCAAATCTGACTGGAACTCCAATCTCTATGTAAGATTAACCACAAGTATAGGAGGTCTTTTTATGCTATGCATCTTGAGTTGGTGGATATAAGCGTCAAATAAGCATAGTCTCATCAGGTTGCTAAACTGCTTGTGCTGCAGCTCCTGGGCAGGGCTAACCTTTCTTGAACTGTGTTGAAGTTCTGTTGGTTATATCTATTATTTTGTCGGTCAGTTTACTTCCACTGGTGACATTTGATGCCCAGTGTATGGAATCTGCTGTCTGGTTGCCCTTTATTATCACGGGACTTTGATGCCTAGGGGATGTAATATGCTCTAATTTCTTTGTTGTATAGTCTAGGTTTATTCTTCATCATGATGCCGTAAGTTATTTGTTGTATATGATTTCATCACCCTATGAAAAGGTCGTAAGCGCAATCGGCCAATACATTAGGTTTATAAAAACAAAAATTCGGTACTAGAACTGGTCGGCCGTTAATCGCTAGAAATGAGCCGAACCGTGGGCCTACAAT
>NW_025243929.1:0-2845 GCF_018294505.1 Triticum aestivum
ACTTCTTTGGGGCACAACCCCGCCACTTCACACCCAACTCTATCGTCTATCTCGCTGCTTTCGTGTCCTTGTGTGAGAACTTCTTGGGTTGTCGGCCACATTGGGGCCTTTTCAAACACATTTTCACTTGTCGCTCTCAGACGGTGAAAAAGGCTAATCCGAGTGACGAGAAAACCCAAGTAATCCAAATGTGTGGGGGTCTTGGGGTTCAAATGAGGAGTAAAAGTGCTTTTCTAGCCATGATCCTTCCCGAGTCGGTCCGAGGGTGGCAGTCGACCTGGTTCTACTGCCAAGACCAGCCGACGCAAGGGCAGTCGACTGGACTCCCTCCTTTCTCCATGGACCAAGTGAACAAGCCGTCCTCTTTGAAGGTGGTCCCGGAGGAGAAGGCTCAGGTTAAGGTGTTGGTAGAGCATGTAGTCCAGCTCATCCGTGACGGGGTGACTGGCATGGATCTTCTGGAGGTTTTCCTTCGACGGTGCATTCAGCCACTTCAATACCGAGGCCACCCGATGTGGATGTACTCTGGTACCGAAGACACCACTCGGGTCCACCCGGAGGAGGTCGATGATGCCACACTGGAATGGTGGATGACTGCCATCACAGGGAACAAAGATAACCCCCGTGGAGCCAGGAGAATCCCGCCACTCGACCAATCATACGAACCAGACAAGGTCTAATCACTTATCTCCGACCGTGATCCTGTTTCCTTCATTCTGTTTTGCTACAATTCAGTCGACTGACTTTTGACTTGTTTGTTGTCTTCCAGGTCACTAGCGAGATGTACTCGATGCCCAACGGGGCGCAAGAACAGACCAAGGAGGAGGAAGGGAACGGGGGTGAAAGCCAAGAGGAGTGGGAATCCGATGGCGAGGAGGATGAAGAAGATGCTGGCTCTGGTGAGGAAGAGGAGGAGGAAGAGGAGGAGGAAGTCGAGCCTCCCCGTACTGAAAGATGATCCAAGCTCGCCCATGACCCCGCAGTCGAGCGTGGCAAGGTGGCCGTGCTTGTTGGGCAGCCGACCAAACGTCCTCGGACGACCTCTCCGGCGCCGACTGAGAAAGCGTCGAAGCAACCCCGAGCGGTGTCATCAAAACCGACAAAGGCCCTGCCGAAGATGAGGATGGTGATTCCCACTATTTCCGGGTAATGGCATAACTTGTGTTTTCTTATTTAACATGGATACACTCTTGGTCGACTCATTCGTTGACCGACTGATTTCTGAAATCGCAGTGCTGCTACTTCTGAGACCTCGACCAGACATGAAGATCAAGAAATGGAGGATGATGCCACTTCCAACCCTGGTATGATCTCTGTAGTTTCGCTTTTGGTCGATAGGATCTTCATTTTTAACTTTGAATCTTTTCTGTAGCTCCACCTAATATCATCATTGATCTCCCTGATGATGACGATGAGGAGCCACTGAGGCAGAGGAGGAACAGGAAAACGTCTCCTGGCAAGACTGCTCAGGTTGTATCAGCACCTGAGATGCTGGTTCCGGAGGGGGCAACATCACTCGAACTACCGTGTCCTTTGCTGTGCTGCTGACAAGTGCTCGCCCTTCGTCGTCGAGTGCTAATCTGCCTTCCCTTTTCTCCACCCACCATGTCCCAGAGGACCAAGCAGGCGCTGCTAAAGAAGTTATACGCCAGGCGGGGGTCATGATGGAGCTGGTGAAGGCGATCCGAGACGCCAGCCAAGCAGCTTATGATGCAAGCTCAGCCCTTCAGAGCAATGTCCAGGTTAGTTGATCACCGCTTGTTCTGTTAGGATATGGTACCTGAAAACTTTTCTTTCTGAAGATCTTAGTATCTATACACCCACTCGGTGTGTCGATTGAATATCTGGATGGGTGGGGGCATGCTAAGTGCACCCACTGGGTGTAGTCCCCGAGACTATGGTGGACTGCTGGCAGTCGACTATAGTCTTTATACCTTGAACTTTTTCTCTTTACTTTCTCCACTTGGTCTGGTCGAATGGAATCATGGAACCAGTGGGGGCACGCTGAGTGCACCCACTGGGTGTAGTCCCCGAGACCGTGGTCGACTGCTGGCAATCGACTATGGTCTGAAGAACTTTTTTTAAAACTATGGCTGACTACTGGCAGTTAGCTATGATTTAGGATCATAACCTTTTTGTCTCTTTCGGTCGACTGATCGATCTGAGCCGGTAGAACCAGTGGGGGCACGCTGAGTGCACCCACTGGGTGTAGTCCCCAAGACTAGAGTTGAATATTTTGATTCGGCTGTAGTCTTAGAAATGCTATGATTTTTCTCTTAGTCACTCGGAAGTGACCTATCTTTGATGTCTGTCGACTGATCTTTCGCAGAAATCTTGTGAGCTTGTGGCTCGTTATACTAAGTTGGAGAACAAGCATATCCAGCTCGAACTTGATCTGAAGCTTGTCCAGGAGAACTTCACGAAGGCGAAGGAGGAGGAAAAAGGTATGTTTGGTGAGAACCTTGACGACTGCCCTTATTTTTTGTCCATTCCTGAGTCTGATCTCACTGTCATTTTGCAGATAAACTGAAGGATGCTCTGAAGAAGAAGGACCTTGACCTCACCGATGCGCAGAAAGCGGCTTCGGACAAGATGAAACTCGCAGAAGAAAAGATGGCTTCAATCAGCAAACTTGAAGAGGAGAATACCAATCTGAAAGCTGCTCTCGACGTGGCCAACAAGGAGGTCAGTCGACTGAAGAATGACAAGATAGCTCTGAGTGACAAGGCTAGCGAATTGATGGGGAAGAAGAACGATCTGGAGTCTTATCTGGAAGGGCTTGCTAAGAAGTTATTCCTCATGCTTTAAGGTAATCTCTTCTATCCGATTGACTTGTTGTCGTTGA
>NW_025243930.1:0-2845 GCF_018294505.1 Triticum aestivum
AAAAAAATGAAGAAGAAGCTGCTAGCTAACGGGACATTGCTTAATTTTAGGTGAACTGCACCAAAAGGTCCCATGAATTGAATCATCCATGTTGGTGACTGAAACAGCCAGCTTCAGCATCCCAGTCTAAGCACCCCTGTCCTCCATCCTTGTGACGCACAATACACCTCGTTTACCACCTGCTCGTCCCTAGTGTCACTGATAAAATGAAGTAATAATACAGTTAAAATAGAGCAAGTGTCCTCTCTATCATTTCATTTCCAATGTAGATAAAGAAAGTTCTGCTCTTTGTTAATGTATGTTTCATCAACTAGTCCCATTGTTAATGTTTAAGCGTTTATGCAAACTGGGGTGCTTAATTTTAGTTGATCTGCACAAAAAATAGAGATTTGAATGTCTCAAGGCGCCTCCTTGTACTATCGCTATACACTCGTTTTTTAGGTGCTTCAACGTAGTTACTATAGTAGATAAATTCACAACGAAGCAGGGGAGCTGGCAGGTATCATTTATTATCACTTGGGCAGCAAGTATCAGGTAGGTTTTGGGCTGCCCCGTCTAGGCTTTCTTTTTTAACATGCGCAGCCTGCGACCTCGGATGGGAGGTCCATATGCCTGTTTGTATTTTCTTGAGGGCCGTCATGTATCAACCGGCCTATGGACCTCCCATCCAAGGTTTTATTTTTCCTGAAACATCGACAGCCTAATTTATGTATTTTTTTTGAAGAAAATGCAGAGGTCCGTTCTAATTTTCTATATAAGAATAGGAACGCCCGGTCCAACTTATGTTTCCCTTCTAACTATATTATATATAGTTAAATTATTTTATATGTTATTATATATTATTTTTATTGTCATCATATATTTAACACATACTTACATATGTAAGAAAACAATATCCCACATCTTATTAACTTATAAAATAATTTCTTAACAATTAAATCCTAGATTGTTTTGGCATGAAAATCCTAGTGATTATGAACAAAAGCTTGGTAAGATTTAAGGATAAATGTAACAATAAATCACTTATTATTTAAATATATTTATAACAAAATGTTCAGCCCCTGTTTATTTTTTGATAGCATTGCTGGCCCAACCCAACATTATAATTAGAATCAACCCAGCAAAATCGTGTATTTTGAGAAAGTGCAAATGGCCTTTAGTTTTTTAGGAAAAAAATGGGCCACATGGACGCTACATTATTTGTTCACCCAACCCAGCTAATGGACTGTAATTCAAAAATATATATCAAATTGACTGTAAATTCTACCCCGCAAAAAAAGACTGTAAATTTTGAAAAAATGGGTTGAATACGTGCCACATTTTTTGAGGCTGAAATGTGGGCCAATAGGTCGAAGCCAACGCAAGTCATTGTCAACTTAGTCAACAAATAATTCTGACATCGTTAGCCATTGGATTTACATCCAACGAATGGCATCCATCTTCAATCTCTCGTCTTCTTCTTGCAGCGCCGCCGGGACCACATCCCGCCTCCTGCTGCTAGCATCTCTGCTTAGCATGCTTTGCTGTGAAGGGCAACTCCACCGTTGGCTAGGCCATCCCTCCACCCCTCCACACCTGCTGTTCTTCTCCACCGACTACCGAACCACACCGCATCAGAAACAGTTAACCCTCATACACCTCTCCATCTGTGACTCTACTCCCGCGTCTTCCCATCTCCGGCTCGTTGCTATTCGGGGCCTCACCGTTGTCCACCACCTTGGATGCACTCGGCACGATGTGGTCAACATGGTCAACGAACGACACCATCAGAAGTAGACTGTGCGTGGAGAGGCTGACAGCTGGGTCCACGGCCACACACAAGGAAATGCCTCCTTATTACGCGCAAAATAATGATTCCTCCACCTGATATCTGGGACCCACAGGAAGGGCCTTTGAATTTTGCAAAAAAATGTGCCCCCCACTGACAGGTCGGACCCACCAGCTATCTTCGCACACAAGGAAGTGCCTCCTTATTACGCAAAAAATGAATAGTCCCCCTGCTAGCTGGGACCCACCTTAGTGGGAGGCTGACTTGTGGGCCTACTAAGTTGACTGGGACGGAGGGCTTTGTCAACTTAGTCAATATGAACGATTCTAGCTCCATTGACCGTACAATGTCCATCCAACGGCCGTAGTGCTTCTTCAACCTCTGGTCTTCTTGCTCCAGCCGCCCAAACCAGCGCCGGTCGTGCCGCGTGCTCCTGCCTCCCGTGGCCGGCTATTATGCCGCGGAGGACTTACCGCCCCCTACTACTCTCACCACTGGCCAGGCCATCCCTCTACTCACCCACACCCCCTGTTATTCTGCGGCGACGACAGCCTCACACCGTAGCCGAACCAGTGAACCCTCGTACTCCTCTCCACGTGGGCATCCACTACCGCGTCTTCCCCAGCTCCGCGTCATCCCCTTCCTAGGCCTCGCCGTCGTCCACCGCCGTGGTGCTCTCGGCACAGCGTGGTCAATGTGGTCAACGACCGACTTCCATCGAAGAGTACTGTACGTGGAGAGGCTGACAACTGGGTCCATGGTGGCCGCAAGGAAGTGCCTCCTTATTACGCACAAAATAATTATTCCTCCACCTGACAGCAGGGACACACCGGACGGGACACTGTATTTCGCGAAAAACCGTCCCCCCTGAGTGCTGAGACCTACCAGCTACATCTTCGCACGCAAGGCAGTGCGTCCGGGCAAAAAAAACGATGCACCCCCCTGACTGCTAGGACCCACCATCTACATCTTCGCACGCAAGGAAGTGCCTGACAGTCGGGGCCCACCTGGTCAAAGTGTACGTAGCATTGTCATTCTGGTCGCGAATGTGTACGTACATACTGGTCGATGTAGAGG
>NW_025243931.1:0-2845 GCF_018294505.1 Triticum aestivum
CCGGTATCAAATACCCAGGAGTTACTACGAGTACTGGTAAGGTACACATCAATCACATGTATATCAAATATACCTTTGGTGTTGCCGGCCTTCTTATCCGCTAAGTATTTGGGGCAGTTCCGCTTCCAGTGACCCTTCCCCTTGCAATAAAAGCACTTAGTCTCAGGCTTGGGTCCATTCTTTGACTTCTTCCCGGTAACTGGCTTACCAGGCGCGGCAACATCTTTGCCGTCCTTCTTGAAGTTCTTCTTACCCTTGCCCTTCTTGAACTTAGTGGTCTTATTGACCATCAACACTTGATGTTCTTTCTTGATTTCAGCCTCTGCTGACTTCAGCATCGAGAACACTTCAGGAATGGTCTTTTCCATCCCCTGCATGTTGTAGTTCATCACAAAGCTCTTGTAGCTTGGTGGGAGCGACTGGAGGATTCTGTCAATGACCGCCTCATCTGGGAGGTTAATGTTCAGCTGGGTCTACGGTTGTGCAACCCAGACATCTTTAGGATGTGCTCACTGACAGAACTGTTTTCCTCCATCTTACAACTGTAGAACTTGTCGGAGACATCATATCTCTCGACCCGGGCATGAGCTTGAAAAACTAGTTTCAGCTCTTCGAACATCTCATATGCTCCGTGGTGCTCAAAACGCTTTTGGAGCCCCGGTTCTAAGCTGTAAAGCATGCTGCACTGAACGAGGGAGTAATCATCAGCACGAGACTGCCAAGCATTCATAATGTCTTGGTTCTCTGGGACGGGAGCGTCACCTAGCGGTCCTTCTAGGACATATTGTTTCCTGGCAGCTATGAGGATGATCCTCAGGTTCCGGACCCAGTCCGTATAGTTGCTGCCATCATCTTTCAGCTTGGTTTTCTCTAGGAACGCGTTGAAGTTCATGTTGACATTAGCGTTGGCCATTAATCTACAAGACATATTTGCAAAGGTTTTTAGACTAAGTTCATGATAATAAAGTTCTAATCAAATTATGAACTCCCACTTAGATTAGACATCCCTCTAGTCATCTAAGTGTTACACGATCCGAGTCGACTAGCCCGTGTCCGATCATCACGTGAGACGGACTAGTCATCGTCGGTGAACATTCTCATGTTGATCGTATCTTCCATACGACTCGTGTTCGACCTTTCGGTCTCCGTGTTCCGAGGCCATGTCTGCACATGCTAGGCTCGTCAAGTTAACCCTAAGTGTTTTCGATGTGTAAAACTGTCTTACACCCGTTGTATGTGAACGTAAGAATCCATCACACCCGATCATCACGTGGTGCTTAGAAGCGACGAACTGTAGCAACGGTGCACAGTTAGGGGAGAACACTTCTTGAAATTTTTGTAAGGGATCATCTTATTTACTACTGTCGTCCTAAGTAAACAAGATGCATAAACATAATAAACATCACATGCAATTATATAGTTGTGACATGATATGGCCAATATCATATAGCTCCATTGATCTTCATCTTCGGGGCTCCATGATCATCTTGTCACCGGCTTGACACCATGATCTCCATCATCATGATCTCCATCATCTTGTCTTCATGAAGTTGTCACGCCAACGACTACTTCTACTTCTATGACTAACGTTTAGCAATAAAGTAAAGTAGTTTACATGGCGTTATTCAATGACACGCAGGTCATACAAAAAATAAAGACAACTCCTATGGCTCCTGCCGGTTGTCATACTCATCGACATGCAAGTCATGAATCCTATTACAAAGAACATGATCTCATACATCACAATTCATCATTCATCACAACTTCTGGCCATATCACATCACATGATCAATCGCTGCAAAAACAAGTTAGACGTCCTCTAATTGTTGTTGCATCTTTTACGTGGCTGCAATTGGGTTCTAGCAAGAACGTTTTCTTACCTACGAATCACCACAACGTGATTTCGTCAACTTCTATTTACCCTTCATAAGGGCCCTGTTCATCGATTCCGCTCCAACTAAAGTGGGAGAGACAGACACCCGCCAGCCACCTTATGGAACTAGTGCATGTCAGTCGGTGGAACCGGTCTCACGTAAGCGTACGTGTAAGGTTGGTCCGGGCCGCTTCATCCCACAATACCGTTGAGCAAGAAAAGACTAGTAGAGGCAAGTAAGATGACAAAATCCACGCCCACAACAAAATTGTGTTCTACTCGTGCAAAGAGAACTATGCATAGACCTGGCTCATGATGCCACTGTTGGGGAACGTTGCAGAAAATTAAAATTTTTCCTACGGTTTCACCAAGATCCATCTATGAGTTCATCTAAGCAACGAGTCAAGGGAGAGAGTTTGCATCTACATACCACTTGTAGATCGCGTGCGGAAGCTTGCAAGGTGATGATGTAGTCGTACTCGACATGATTCGAATCACCGATGACCAAGTGCTGAACGGACAACACCTCCGCGTTCAACACACGTACGGGACGGGAGACGTCTCCTCCTTCTTGATCCAGCAAGGGGGAAGGAGAGGTTGAGGAAGACAGCTCCACTGGCAGCACGACGGCGTGGTGATGGTGGAGAGGCAGTACTCCGACAGGGCTTCGCCAAGCACACAACGGAGGAGGAGAGGTGTTGGGGAGGGGAGGGCTGCGCCTTGGAGGGTGGTACGGCTGCCCTCCCCTCACCCCTCTATTTATAGGGGGAAGGGAGAAGGGGGCCGGCCCCCTAGAACCCATCTAGGGGGGGGTGCGGCGGCCTAGGGGAGAGGGGAGAGGGTGGCTTGCCCCCCAAGCCAAGGGGGGCGCCCCCTCTAGGGTTCCCCCTCAACCCTAGGCGCATGGGCCCAAGGGAGGGGGGTGCGGCCAGCCCACCAGGGGCTGGCTCCCTGCCCCACGCAGCCCATGTG
>NW_025243932.1:0-2844 GCF_018294505.1 Triticum aestivum
CCCCTCGTGTTCCTCGTGTTCTCCGTGGGATCCACTCCTTTCATGAAAGATCGGCCCTATAGGGTTCCACCCTACAACATCTTGGTATCAAGAGCCACGTTGATCATGATTTCAGAGCCTCTCCGTTGTGTTTTCTAGCCTAATTTTGTTGATTTCGTCCTAAATTCGAAAATTCCCCACAAAAATAGCCCCAATTTTTTTGTGATTTGTTGGTGTGATGAAGTTTTGTTGGATTTGATCCGCAGATTTTGTGTGTTGCAGGTAGATATAGCTTTCCATCCACTTTTCCCCAATTTCCATCCACAAATTTCTCTGAATTTTGCCCGGATTTGACCTCTCCTCGCGAAGATATTTGAATCCATCCACGGATCCAAAGCCCGGACATCCGGCCCGATAGCGCGACATTCGGCCACGACCCCGGACGTCCGGCCCCTGGCAGCACCACTTCCTCTCCACCGTCCGTTTTCCGCCCATTTTTCGCCAAATTTTGTTCCAGTGCCCACATATACTTCTGCATACATCCACCACTTCCGCATAGCACCACCGCTTACCAACTCCAACTCCGACAATTTTGGTCCAATTTTGCTTTGATAATTTGAGTTGAGGTACCATGTCTTACTTGTGTTTCGGCTATTTAGGTACAGTTCGACATCAACATCACCGCTGCTCACCTTCGCCACGGACGCGTCATCAACAATGACAACCTCGACTACATGGTATTTGTGCCACCATTTTGACACCATACCGTCCATAATAAACGGTAACCTCATCTTGGTATTGGACATATCACTCTTGCCATCACATTGATATCCATCATAGCCTTACTCCTTTGCGTTGCTTACCCATCAAGACTAGCCATTGAGTATTGCCGGCAACGAGACTTGTGCACATTAGTGATCATACTTCCCATAGCATACATACATCATTGTTGCATATCTTGGTATCATCTCTTATGTCACAAGGTTGTCATCGCATACACAATTGCTATCTTGGTTCGTGAAGCATTGCATGAGAAAAGTTCTCCAACATCAAAGAGCCAAACAAGCTTTTAAGCAAAAAGGAAAGATAAGAAAAGAGCTTTTAAGCAAGAACCATAACATCATACAACATTAATATTGTCATACTCGATCATCTTGCATCATATCATAGAAACACCTTGCATAGAACATACTTGGGATAGAAGTCGTTGCATTTTTGCTTAGTAGGTTGTGCACAAGTCTTTGTATCCGCCTATTGTGCAATCGTGCTGGCGTCTCTTTAGTGTTGTGCAACAAGAGAATTTTTGTGGATTCCACATTTTGCCTCCTCCTTGGTTTCCCAACCCCACTTATCTCTTTGTGTGTGTGTTTCTGTGTAGATTGTATTGCTTGGTCTACTTGTTACATTGCAATCTTGTGAATCTTTTCCAACATTATTGAAGCTCACTTACAATTGCATCAAATTTTGTGCCACCATCCTAACCAAGCTCCACCATTAGCTTTTACTTGTGTAGGTGTGAGAAGCCGACATGAACTAGTACCAATTGTGCTATTTCCTTGTCCTACATTGGAGTGATCATCGATCCACTTTCAACTTCGGTCAAGGTACATTTGGTATTCGTTCTTCTCTTTCTACCACTCACATTTTTATTGAATGATGGATAGGCCAAGTACTTCTACCAACCCACTCTTCATTGAGCACGACGAAGACATGAACTCCTACGTCACCAAGAGCCACCTCTTTGGTGCACAACGTGCTTTGCATCAAGAGCAACAAGCAATGAGTGAACGCATCGACAACCTCGCCGCCGACTTGCGACTCTCCGAGCAACATACAAGGGACTACTTCGACGATCACAAACAAGAGAATGACACAAGGATGGACGAGATTCACGCTTTGTTGCTCAACCGCTCTTCTTCCACTTCGTCCTCTTCAAGAAGGACCCACTCAAGTCGACACTCCAGCTTCACCCTCTCCGGCTCAAGTACACCGACATCGAACACTCTACGTTGTGCCGCGCGCAACGATCATCAAGCAAGCCTCAATCCTCTATGCGACACCGACTCTCAAGAGCGCCGACAATGTCAAACCCAAGAGGCTTTTGCACTAGCACGAGAACGGCAATGACAACGCCAACATGAAGAGGAAGAGCGAGCGCGTTTACACCAAGATGCACAAGATGCCGAGGCACAATGCCAAGAACAACAACTCTGTGAAGCTCAAGCACTTGAGGCGCAACAAGCCCTCCAAGATTCTACTCGAGCCGTAGCCAATCGAGGTCGACAAGCTCGTGAACAAGAAGAAGCACTTCGTGAAGAAATTCAAGAATGAATATTTCAAGCTCGCGTGCATCGTCAAGTTCCTCAAGTTCCTCCTCGATCTCGACAAGATCCTCCACAAGCTCGCCAAGAACATCAAGAGCATGAAGACAATGGAAATCCTCCACACCAAGAGCAACACGAGCTTGACAATCATCAACAACATGGACGTCATCATCCCCGACCCCAACACAATGAAGAGCAACGCTACGGCAAGCTCAAGTTCACCATGTCCAAGTTCAATGGAAGCAACGATCCCGAAGAGTATCTTTCATGGGCATTGAAGGTCGACAAAATCTTTCGTTTGCACAACTATGAAGAAGAGAAGAAGATCGCAATGGCACCCCTTGAGTTCCAAGACTATGTCCTCATTTGGTGGGAACAAGTTATCGAGCGCCGATAGGCAAGAGGAGAACCACCCATCACTACTTGGGCGCAAATGAAGGATATCATGTGAGCACGCTTTGTGCCTACCTACTATAACCACGACATCTTCAAGAAACTTCAACTACTCAAGCAAGGAACTAAGAGTGTTGAAGAGTACTAC
>NW_025243933.1:0-2844 GCF_018294505.1 Triticum aestivum
CACACACACACACACATACTGTTGTGCTGTTTTTGAAGGTGACAGAATAATTGGCAATTAAAAAACAAAGTTGCTTTTTGTGCATTTCATATCCGTGTCAGAATAAATTTTGTTCTCCATAAGATTATGTTGTTTCCTAACTGATATTTTTGATATCCATAAAATCATAAATTTTATTTCCAGCACATTTGGTAGACTAAAGATGATTCCCTCGCATAGGGAGGCCCACCAGGTTTTCATCTAAATATCGAGTGCGCCAAAGAGTAATGTTGTAGATCGTGCTAGCATCCAAACCTAATGTGCCGTCGCAAGGAAAGGTTAGCTACACTTTATCTCGGTTACACTAAACTAAGTTTTCATATGTCAAGCGCATGATACCATGTTGCTCACCACATGCCCGGTCTGTGGTACAGTACTAAGAAAAAGAAATACGTAACTGCTCAAATGTCTTGTCTGGAGGCCATACAAACCAGGTCATGCAGTACCTCCATTCAAAGTACGAGTACAAACAAAAAGCAATCAAGAGATCACAGTTGATTAAAGTCATTGGTAGATGATTGTGCCGAAAGTTGGTCTATCCCGCAAGTTAAATACTATATGACAGTATTCGTGATAATTTATATGACAAGTTGGATGCCTTAGCCCTTAAGCGATCCACAACTGCCATGGACAAAAAGTCGTCTCTATCTTCGAGATTCTGATGTGGGAAATAACAATAATATGACATATACGTACGGACGAGCATGATAAGCTATAGCTAAGCAATGGTGTACCTCCCCCCTAGACCTATTTGACCCACCTCGCTTGGCCCATGTTACTTGATAAGAGCACACATAATTTACCAACGGACGGGCATCCTGCTGGTTCTTTCTCATCCCAGATCGTTTTCCCAATTTCTGGAGCGCTTGGAGTGAAAGTGTGAGCCTATTTGATTGGAGATTGACCAAATAATAGCGTTCTTTTTCAATTTCTAGAGCGCAGGGACGTCTCAATCTGTGCTATTGCGCTATATTCCCAGGTATCACTTTGAATAGCTCACGTCTCTCAGCGTCTCTGGGCAGCTGCTCACTTATTCTTTGCACGGGAACATATGCATGGATCCGGGCCATCACATGGGACCTCCTAATTGACTGCCAAAACATCTTTTACGCACAACAAGCGACAACAATGACAGCCTCTTTATCAAAAATAAAGTCCTCTACTACAGATCACAACTTAGGAACCTTGGCAGGCGTACGTACCATCATGTGCTAGAACCATGCACATGCGCGTACGTTCATAAGGGCGTCTCCAAATTTGTACCAACTCTACAATCCAATTAGCGCCACCTGTAATAATCTACCTAGAGGCGCTAATTGGATTGTAGAGTTGGTACAAATTTTTAAAACCACTAGTACTAACTGACATTATTGTACCGATGTTCAAGTCTTTGCAGAACAACATCAACATAGCTATTAACAGGTTCAAGAACCCTAATGCCTTCCCATTGAGTTTATTCTATTGAAGGTGATGTAGGCCTTATATAGGGGTGGTGCATCAACAAATAACCAAGGTTACCCATGGTTGTGTTGGGTATGAGGAGTAAAATCGAATGGGGACTTATGGTGCTCGAGCACCATGGAGGCCTTTCTTTAAAGATAAAAATAAAAACCCGTGTTTAGACATTTCAAAAAAAATGAAAAAATACGTGGAAACTTGTATGTGTTAACTACGGTTCCATGAATTTGTGTTTAAAATAATAATAATTTGTAAGCTACACAAAAAAAATCCGGCACAACGAGCCCATTGAAAATAAAATGTTACTCCATCCGATTCATATTAATTGTCTCTGACTTAGTACCAAGTTGTACCAAATCAATTACAATTAATATAGGAGGGACCATAATGCTTTGCATATACGTAGTATACATGTGTATGTGTACTTACAAAAAAAAGTGGTGTTGTAGAAAATGGTTTTTGGGAAACGGGGACCAAGGTCCCCGAGCATCATTGGCATTTTAAAGGGTAAAAGCCACGAGTCCATGAATGCTACTAGTTAAAGTTGATGTATCCATAGTTATTGGCGCACTGGTTGTATCATCCACGCATGAGGGGGCCTTTGGATATTTGGGCCTCATTTAGACTTGGACTATCTTTCTTCCATGCCTTCATTGCTGATGTTGTCTTCGTTCTGGTTTCTCCTTTGATTAGTTGACCATGGTAATTTGCTTGAGCATTCTGAGGACATTTCTCTACTACAGACATGGAAGGGTGCACCTCTGGTGTACCATTTATCGTGCCTATAGTAAATGATGAGTAGCCAAGTGCAAAAAGGATAACTGCTAAAGGCATATATGTAGTAAGCCCACCCCAAGATGAGTGATCTCTTCAGCAACTTCCCTAGAGCTTTCGATATGATATAAAAATGTGTGAACTATTTTTGTGTGTCCACCTTGCCGAGGATTTTTTTGTGTTCTTCTATCCAAAAATTCATCTAAACGAAATGAGCACATCAGCACTTGGATAAATATGTGTACAGTTTGTGGGTTCCACGGATGATATTTTCATTTAAATTTATGTTGACATTGTAACACATCATGTATGTTATATGTTTGGAAATGTACATAATCAACCAAAAAATATAGAACGGTTGAGCTGAAAAACAACATTCAAGTTGGCAGAACCGGACTCGTATTTGTTTGTAAATGTTATCCAACCATTAGTCATTTGAAACTTAATGTTACCTAATGAACAACATTTTTATATCCTAATTTTGCACATAAATGTCACATTTGTCTGGCAGTACATTAATTTAATTGATTGCAAATAACATATCACATTAATTCGTCAAAAGAATGTAGCCAT
>NW_025243934.1:0-2844 GCF_018294505.1 Triticum aestivum
CGCTGTCTGCCAGATTCCATCATTCCCCTACCTCTGTTTGATCCATGTTGTTTTGTTTGGAGGCTTATGCTTTTTCTTTCGTGTTGGTTTTTTTGTTCGTGTGTTTGTTTCCAGGTGGTGAACGTCCTGAGGAGCAAGTCCGCCTTGTCAACCCCGGTCGTGCAACCTCAAAGCGCTACCGCACCTCTGAGTCAGTAGGTGCTTCCTCAAGTGCAGCTCCTCCGCCTCAACATCAGAAGAAACCTGCCAACAGGCCGAAGCCAAAGGGCAAGACTGTGACTGAGTTGTCTGCTAAGGAGTTCTGGGAAAGGCGTCGCCGCGGCCCCTATGCGGAAGACGAAGAACCCAATTTTGTCAACCGCCCATTTTGGGACCGCTTTCAGTTTGCCATCTACTTTGATGTGATCAAGGCCAAGAAGAATCTCTTTGTTAGTGTTCGCTCCATCGACACGGATGCCATGGAGAAGGAACCTGAGTACTTTGGTGAAGCTCTTCACATGTGTACTCAGCTCAACATTCTCAGAATCATGCAGTTCAACCAGGACTTTGATGCAGATTTGGTGGCTCAGTTCTATGCTATTGTCCATCTTGGAACTGATGAAGAAAGGACTCTGACCTGGATGACAAATGGCAAGTTACTGTCTGTCAAGTGGAAGGCCTTCATGGAGTTACTTCATGTGGAAGATCACGGGCTTGAGACTCCTGTCGGCTTTCGCCCTCACCGCAACGTCAACTCCACTCACAAGCAAGCTCTCTGGCCCTACTGCATTGTGAAGGTTCACCCTGTGACTAAGAAGGAAACCTATGAGTTGTCTACCTACCTGGACATCCTTCATCGTGTCTTTCGAGAGACCCTCTTTCCTTGCATCGGGAATCTGGATATGGTCCACTCCTATCTCGTGGATATGCTTCTCTTCTGCCAGAATGAGCAGGAAGCAAACACTGGCAAGTCCCTGGACATTTCTCATGTTATGTGGTCTGAACTTCTCACTGCCATTTCTGAGCGCAAGTGCCCGATCTATGTTCCATTTATCATGCTGCTCATTGAGAAGGCCTAGGCACGTGTCCATCCCCAGGTGATGCTGGAAACTGGAGAATTGGTCTCTCATGAGATCAAGCGTCTGAGGAAGAAGGACAGTTGGGGCATCCCAGCCCCTAAATCCGGGGGGCCATCTACTGCTGCTGACATGGAGACCGAGGATGGGACTGAGGCCGATGATGACGATGAGGATCATGAGCCCTCTGGGACAGAGCCCTCTTGGGCAAAGAAGATCAAGCGCAAGATGAAGAAGCTCTTCTGCATGGAGTCTCGTGGTCAGTACATGACTCATGTGGCTGAGAAGAAGGCTGGGGGCGTCACAAGGAGCTCATGCATCAGCTAGGTGCGACCGTTGTTAGTGGGTCTGAGGGCCAGATCACTAAGGAAGAGCAGTGGATTCAGCAGCACTGTCCGTGGACCGATTCCGACACCGAGCAGTTTCCGACTGAGGATGGCGGTGCAGATGACCCTGCTGGGATGTGATGAGAGAGCTCCTCAGTTTGCCTTCACCTGGAGCCGTAGCATCGCTCTTTGCCCTTTTGGTTTCTCGATGCCAAAGGGGGAGAGAGCTTAGGGATTTACTTTATGGTGTGATTTATGGTGTTGTCATTTTTTGTGTTGTGTCGTTGTGTTTTCTCGCGAATTGCCTTGTTTGGTTGTGTGCCAGTGAGACCTAAGTTCCAGATATACGGTGTAAGGCATATGCTACCTAATCTTTATCTATGTCTTTCTAGTACTTTGGTATCTTATGAGTTGCTTGTCTATCATGTTATATTACCTGCTCTCATGTATCCTATGCTTAGGTTGTTGGACTATAAAATATAGGGGGAGTGTTGATCCTAATGTGTGTGTCCTACATTCCAAAGGCACTACCAACTAGGTGCACACATTCAGGGGGAGCCTGTCTATATTTTGTAATTCTAAGTTTCTTTACTTTCATGATATATCCTTGTGCAAATCCCTGGTTGTCATCAATCCACCAAAAAGGCGGAGATTGTTAAGGCATATCTCTCTAGATGTAGTTTTGGTGATTAATGACAACATGTTTGCGGACTAATCATGTGCTTTGAGCATTTCAGAGATTCATCATATGGCACGAGACGATTTCTTTCCCCTCGGAGTGTCATTCAAGACGGTGTAGCTCTTTCGCTTCTTTTGGTGGATTAGTTTCGTAGGAGTCACCGTACTATCAAGAGGGGGTCCGCTTTGGTAAGGCTAGGGTCGAATCAACACGTACACATACTCTTTACACCCTCTGAGCCTTTTCGCTTCATTGGAGTTTTCTTTCCTCTTCCTTTGGGCTGAGTCTGGTCCCAGCAGTAGTACCGCGGTACCCAGCGGTAGTACCGCTTAGGGATCACAAGCGGCAGTACCGCTCCGCAGCGGTAGTACCGCTGGTGGGTCCTCAGCAGTAGTGACGCTACGGTACTAGGCCCCTACCGCGTGGACTCGAGGGGTCTTTTTTCGTGTCGGATTGTGCGGTACTTCGCAACGGCAGTAGAGCGGCAGTACCGCTCTTAAGCTGTAGTACCGTCCTACCACCGCGGCAGTACCGCCCATGTCCATATCTCCCCTGCCCTGCAATCTCCACGGTAGTACCGCCGTGGGAGCGGTAGTGCCGCTGGTCTCAGCGGTAGTACCGCTGCCTTACGCGGTAGTACCGCCCTCTGCGGGGCTGTTGTGGGGGGTAACGGTTGGATTGTTCCCCCCACTATATAAAGAGGTCTTCTTCCCCATAGTTGACCTACCTCTTCCTCCAAAAGCTCCATTGTTGCTCCAAGCTCCATTTTCGCCCGATCTCTCTC
>NW_025243935.1:0-2844 GCF_018294505.1 Triticum aestivum
CATGCATATGTAGTGTAGTTCCTTGCTTGCGAGTACTTTGGATGAGTACTCACGGTTGCTTTCTCCCCCCTTTTTTCCCCTTTCCTTTCTTTCTGGTTGTCGTAACCAGATGCTGGAGTCCAGGAGTCAGACGCCACCGTCGACGACGACCCCTACTACACCGGAGGTGCCTACTACTACGTGTTGCCCGCTGACAACGACCAGGAGTAGTTTGGAGGATCCCAGGCAGGAGGCCTGCGCCTCTTTCGATCTGTATCCCAGTTTGTGCTAGCCTTCTTAAGGCAAACTTATTTAACTTATGTCTGTACTCAGATATTGTTGCTTCCGCTGACTCGTCTATGATCGAGCACTTGTATTCGAGCCCTCGAGGCCCCTGGCTTGTATTATGATGCTTGTATGACTTATTTATGTTTTTAGAGTTGTGTTGTGATATCTTCCCGTGAGTCCCTGATCTTGATCGTACACGTTTGTGTGCATGATTAGTGTATGATTGAATCGGGGGCGTCACAAAGATGGTCCCTTGGCCAACGAGTACAACTCATGAGGAGCAGAGTTGTCACCCCAGAGACGTGTTTGCAACCAACTACCGAAAGTCCAGATGTGTTCACATGTAATCCAGTCATCACACTGCTTTGGGTGTTCGGAGCGCAGAATATTCTTTTGTTCATCGACATACAGGGTCACCAAGATAGAATTCTGTGGAACTATGTAGTGTGCTTGAGACCAAGAATGAGCGTCACTACATATTATTGAGTCCCCTCCTAGCGTCCCTTTTCCAGTCAGTCTCCCCTCATACCGTGATTGAGGGAGACCAATCTTCTTAAGGTTAGGAATGAAGTCAACACAAGACCCAATGACTTCCTCTATTTGATGGCCCATGGAGATGCTTCCTTCTGGCCTAGCGCGGTTACGGACATATTTCTTTAGGACTCCCTTGAACCTCTCAAAGGGGAACATATTGTTTAGAAATACAGGGCCCAGAATGACAGTCTCGTCAACTAGATGAACTAGGACGTGCGTCATGATATTGAAAAAGGATGGTGGGAACACCTGATCGAAACTAACAAGACATTGCGCCACATCACTCCTTAACCTTGGTAGGATTTCTGGATTCATCACCTTCTGAGAGATTGCATTGAGGAATGCACATAGCTTCACAATGGCTAATCGAACATTTTCTGGTAGAAGCCCCCTCAATGCAACCGGAAGCAGTTCCGTCATATTCACATAGCAGTCATGAGACTTTAGGTTCTGGAACTTTTTCTCCAGCATATATATTATTCCCTTTATATTCGAGAGAAGCCAGATGGGCCCTTCATACTGAGCAGAAATTCAAACAAGATTTTCTTCTCTTCTTTGGTAAGAGCGTAGCTGGCAGGACCTTCATACTGTTTGGGAGGCATGCCATCTTTTTCATGCACACATTGCTGGTCCTCCCATGCCTCTGGTGTATCTTTTGTCTTCGCATACACACCCAAGAAGCCTTGCAAGTTCACGCAAAGATTCTTCGTCATGTGCATAACGTCGATTGAAGAGCGAACCTCTAGGTCTTTCTAGTAGGGTAGGTCCCAAAATATAGATTTATTCTTCCACATGGGTGCGCGTCCCTCAGCATCATTCGGAACAGATAGTATGCCAAGACCCTTTCCAAAGATTACTTGTAAATCATTGACCATAGCAAGTACGTGATCACCAGTATGGATGGCGGGCTTCTTCCGGTGATCTGCCTCGCCTTTGAAATGCATTCCTTTCTTTCGACATTGATGGTTGGTTGGAAGAAATTGATGATGCCCCAGGTACACATTCTTCCTGCATTTGTCCAGGTATATACTTTCGGTGTCATCTAAACAGTGCGTGCATGTGTGGTATCTCTCGTTATATGCCCTGAAAGGTTACCGAGAGCAGGCCAATCATTGATGGTTACAAACAGCAATGCATGCAGGACAAATTCCTGCCATTTCTGCTCATCCCACACACGTAGACTGTTTACATTTCACAGTTGTAAAAGTTCTTCAACTAATTGCCTTAGGTACACATCAATGTCGTTGATGGGTTGCTTAGGGCCTTGGATGGGAACTGGCATCATAATGAACTTCCGCTTCATGGACAACCAAGGAGGAAGGTTATGGATACATAGAGTCACGGGCCAGGTGATGTGCTCTGCTCCCCAAAAGTATTAATGCCATCCGCGCTTAAACTAAACCATACGTTCCTTGCGTCACCTGCAAAGTCTGCCCAGTACATTTTCTCGATTTTCTCCACTGTGACCCGTCAGCGGGTGCTCTCAACTTCCCGTCTTCCTCACGGTCCTCTCCGTGCCATCGCCTCAACTTGGCATGCTCTTTGTTTCTTAACAGACATTTCAACCATGGTATTATAGGAGCGTACCACATCACCTTGATAGGAACCCTTTTCCTGGGGCGCTTGCCATCAACATCACCAGGGTCATCTCGTCTGGTCTTATACCGCAATGCATTGTATACCGGGCATGCATTCAAATCCTCATACGCACCGCGGTAGAGGATGCAGTCATTAGGGCATGCATGTATCTTCTGCACCTCCAATCCTATAGGGCGTACAACTTCTTTGTTGCATACGTACTGTCGGGCAATTCGTTATCCTTTGGAATCTTCTTCTTCAATATTTTCAGTAGCTTCTCAAATCCTTTGTCAGCTGCAACAATTCTAGTACGGTACCGAGCTTTGTGTTGCCATCTTCGCAATTGGGGTACAACCCTTTTTTGTGATCCTCTAACATGCGATCGAACTTCAGCTTCTCCTTTTCACTTTCGTACTATCTCTTTGCATCAACAATGACCCGGCGAATATCATCATCAGGAACATT
>NW_025243936.1:0-2844 GCF_018294505.1 Triticum aestivum
GCCGAATCCGGACCAGTAATAGACTTCATATCCGGGGTTGTACACCGATAGGGTGTCCCCCACAACATCATCATTGATAATGGCTCAAATTTCACAGCCGACGAAGTGAAAACTTGGTGCAAAAAAATGGGCATTAAGCTTGATTACGCTTCCGCCTACCATCCCCAAACAAACGGCCAGGTAGAGCGGGCAAATGGTCTCATCATGAGCGGCATTAAACCCAGACTAGTGCAATCCTTGACAAAATCGGATACGCACTGGGTTGAAGAGCTCGACTCCGTACTCTGGGGGCTGCGGACCACGCCGAATCGCACCACCAGATATACACCATTTTTATGGTATACGGTGTGGAAGCAGTACTACCCTGTGACATAATACATGATTCGCCACGCGTACGCATGTACGAAGAGAAGGAAGCCGAGTTAGATCGACAGGATAACTTGGATGCCCTGGAGGAGGAGCGCGACGTCGCAAAAGCCCGCTTTGCATTCTATCAGCAGCAGGCTCGATGATATCAAAGAAGAGAAGTGCGGGCCAAAACTTACAATATTGGCGAGCTCATTCTACGCCTACAAGAGAAGAAGAAGGACAAGCTCAAACCCAAGTGGGAAGGTCCCTTCGTCATTAACAAAGTTCTCACCGGAGGAGCATACCGCTTACGTAATGCATCCGATAACAGACTCGAGCCGAACCCATGGAACGCGGCCAGACTCCGGAGATTCTACGCCTAACGCCGAACTCAGTGTTCGTCTCCTTACTCCCTCCCTTTTATTTATGCTCCACCCCCTTTTCCTTTCTCAACCTTTTTCCTCTTCACACAAAGTATTTAATACAGTGAGGACTCCTGGATTACTCCAGCCGCACTATGTGTGTAAGCAATACCTGGGGGCTTCCTACACGGAAGCTAAAAATAATTACTCAAATGGCTTTTTGCCCATCACATATGCGTTTCTTTTTTTCATATGTGCCTTTTCTTCACCATTATATGCATCGATATGACTTAAGATGTGGCCAAGCTGGGTTGCCTGGCTCTTGTGTTTATGCCCTACATTCCCGTTAATTCGGCTAGGGCATAAGGGGAGCACCTCTGCGATTGCTACTGCCGGTTCAGCCAGATGTGTACCTCAGACTGGGTGAAGCCGAAAGCTAGCTTCCTTAAGAGAATATTCAGTCGGTGAACAAAAGATGTATTCGTTTATTACAACGTAAATCCCCAGAAGTCTTGTATCCTGCGCCATCGTTCGCAGTCCGGACATGCGCATTGTCGCATGCCTACCCAGGGAAAGGAACCCCTAACGGAACTATTCTCCCTGGAAGATGTTTCTTACTATCCATGTAATATAACATAACTAGTTGGGTACTTGTCTATTCAAGCACTTATGACCCCTACGCCTGGTTTCCACGCATACCCCGGTTTTGTATAGCTGAGTGGGTATTCGGACACACCTCGGACTGTAGGATCCGGGGGCTGAAGCGAAAAGGTCTGCCATGACAAATGATTTTAATCCGGCTAGGGACCAATTATGTCCATTGAATTACACAGTCACTTGGAGTGACTATATTCCTCCTCTATACCATCCAACAGGCTATCTAGCTTACAATCCTATTGAGAATACTTGGCGGCTAACGCTACCTGGTCATATACCAGACTCACAGGAATTTCTTGCCCATCGGTCCCCGCCAGTCCTACTTCGGCCATATGGTTTGGGTCCAGCTTGGTGTAGCGCGTCTTCACCATAGCCTAGGCTTCTCTTGCACCTTGTCGGCAAGCTGACATCTTCCACAATCGGAAGCGCCGCCGTGCTCCTTGAAGCATATCCACAAGCTGCCCCATGCCATTCGGCAGTAAGCTTGATGGCCACAAGGCCTTAGCAACACCCTGCATCACTTGCCGAGCTCGCTCGTGCAGTTGCCAGAGGTCTTGCAGTAAATCACTTGCAGATGAGAGCATCTCCTCCTCAGGGCGACCCGTTAACATTCCTGCAAGCAAAATTCTTTCAATATACTTCCTCGTCAAACTATCATACAGTTCGTCTAGGCACTCACCATAAATGTCGCATCGAAGCCTTTTGTTCTCCTTCACGGAGTCCGCCAGCTGGGCACGGACGTCTTTTATTTCTATGTCCAGCCGGACATTGGCATCTTGAAGATTATTCTTCTCTTGCCTAACTTGCGTAAGAATGCGCTCGCCACCCTTTAGCTGCCTTTTGAGATACGAGTCGTCATCCCTTACGCCCTCCGGATTCACCCCGGGATTGTCTGCAAAATCCTCTGTTAGACTTACTATACCAACCATTTACTAACTGGTGCATCTTCATACAATTGAGACAAATGTTACCAGATGAGGCCTTCTGGGATTCCTCTAATTTGGCAACCGTGTCCCTCAGCTGGGCCTTGCATTCCTCCAGCTCCCGAGCCAATTGTTCATTCTTATCTACAAGGACCTATGCATAAATTGATCCTTAAAACAGTTGTTCCAACCATTTCAAGTCTCAGGGGCTACTGCTATACATGCTTATCAAAATTTCTTACCCGTATATCTTTGGTATACTAGTTCGTCGCTCGGGCAAGCCCGCCTTGAGCAGCCCGGATGTATGTGTCTCCTGAATTGAAGGCATTAAATGCCTCTCCGAAAAAGATGTTGTTCCGAAGCACGGCCAGTCAACGCCGGTGATTCATGGCGCTCTCTACTTTGGAGTTCGTGGACGAGAGCATTTCCGCGTCCTCTGTTGGAGAACTATGCAGCATCGTCCCCGTGTCCGCCTCCGCTCTCGAAGCCGGTTCTGGAATCCGGCTAGTAGAGGCGTGATCGGCGGGATCCCCGGATATAGTCCGGGTACTCCT
>NW_025243937.1:0-2844 GCF_018294505.1 Triticum aestivum
AAAAAATAGCTCGCAATATCGCCGTTATAGCACCGTTATGTGTATTTGAAGAAATGAAATGTTTTAGCAAATTCGGCCGCTACGGCGCTAATCATGTTATTCCATTCTCTACTAGTGTGAATTCTAATGTCCATTACCTGTTCTGGATGGTTCCAATAGTGCAATGGTTCAGCATAATTGGTCTAGATTCAGCAAAGGTGCGGTCTTTCTAGCTCTGTCATGTAAGATTGTAATTTGGTGCTACCAGTAACTGTGAAATTGACCTCTTAAGTTGAACAATTTTTGTTGTAAATTACTCTACTTCATATAGGTGTGTGATGATTAGAGGAAGAATTGTGATGTACATATGACATATTTCCTTTAGCTTTTCATGGTGTATTTTTTTCTTTTTTTTCTTTTTAGATGGGGAGAGGCAGCAGGCTTACTAAGCGACGAGAGATATCCATTTAGGAAATAAGTGAGAGAGCTGCAGAGACAGGCAAGATAGCACACTAGGGGTAGGGACATGCGGCTGCGGTCGGGCCGTCAAATGATTCTACGTTTTTCCCACAAGCATGATCACTACCAATTCTTTAAAAGGAACTGACATTGATACTTGAGTATGACTTCAATTCTTTCTCAAAACGCACATTCATACTTGAGTATGACATGGCGTTAATATTATGAGGCATACAAGATAAAGCAAGCCACACATAAAAAAATAAAAAACATAATTCATTATTCCGTTGTCAAATAGTACACTCATTGAAATATTTGTAGACTCATCACACTCATACATATATGAGCAAACAATATAATTCACACATGCCCACACAAACTACATATAGCATTACTAATGCATGGCTATCGATATCACACTCGGTCACTTTATTCAATCGATTCTAGCCTATAATAAAGGTACAAAAGATAAAGCCGGCCATGTAAGGCAGGCTAACTAGCCAATGTATGGTGCAGGAGGAGCAACCACCCATGTATCAGGCACCGGGCCGACGATGTTGTAAATGATAACGCGTACTTGGTTTTGTGGCGGTGGGGATGGAGCCTCGCCTGGAGGGAGTACTCGGGCAATTCTGATATCAGGCCTCTCCTGAGAGATGATCTGAACTGCAGCATTGAGTTCTGTACCAATCAGACCCGGCCACGATTCAGGTACCGGACCAGGCATGTCTACCCTTATCACGCACTAACCCTAGCCTTCCTCCCTTTTGAAATTGCTATTTAACGACAAGCATCAATAATTGAGAAATACATAGAGAATCAAGAGAAACATGCATGGTTTTTGGTTTTTATAATAATAATAATAATAATAATAATATGCCTTAATTATCTCTGGTATTAACTGATAAAGGGATGAGAAACATGCTCTAAGCCTAGGAAGATGTCATAATCGAAAGCGTTATCTCCTAGACAAACAAGTAATCAGTGTACTGAAATATTTAATGGAAAATGTATGCAACAATAAAAAAATTCATGCCAACCTTTAGGGAAGAAGAGGCTGCTATACCTAACAGAACCTTAGCTTTTCTCGTGGTGATGATCTTGTGTTCAAGGTATGTGTGCGTATAAATACAAATGTATTAGTGCACTCCTATTTGAGTAGCTTACGACATCTCGATTATAACAGTGCATGCATTTTGTTCACAGTTAATTGATAAGAAGCATCAGCATATGCCCTCCCTGTCCAAATTAAGGTTGTCGATGATAACAATGCATTCATTTATCCTCATTAATTAAGAAACATCAGCATATCCACTGTTGTCGAGATTAACGATGTTGATGGCAAAGATCCATGCATTTTACTTGATTGATTAAGAAACATCAGCATATCCCACTTCCGTTGAGAGTAACGATGTCGATGACACAATAATGCATGCATAAGCATGTAAGTTGAAATAGCATGTACCTTTTTATATTAGATATACGTATGCAGAGCATCACCACATAGAAACATGTGTGTTTAAATAAGTGCACCTTATTGCAACATACTTTTGCTCAATTTATTATTTCAACACAGATTATTGTCCCATTTATTCAGAAAAGTCATTACTAGAAGTTCCTTTCGATCTGCGAGTTATATAGAGGTATCACTGTCGATTCATAGTAAATAATGTATCGTTGTGCGTTTTAGAAAGAATTGAAGTCATACTCAAGTAACAACGTCAGTTCTTTTTATAGAATTGCTCAGTGATCAGGCTTGTGGAAAATACGTAGAATCCTTTGACATCCCGACTGCAGCCGCATGTCCCAACTCCTAGTGTACTATCTTGCTCGTCTCTACATCTCTCTCACTTATGTCCTGAATGGATATCTCTCGTCGCCTAGTAAGCCCGCTGCCCATCCCCATAAAAAATCGTGGCTTTGAAACATGCATTTACAATTTATTAATTAAATTCGTGATCAAATTTTGGCATAAAATAGTAAGGAACCAATAAACTAGGACGAGGAGGTAGTAGCTACCTAGGGTTCTCAGTCGAATTAAGACTTAAGTGGGCGACGTCGGTCGGCTAGAACATGGAATGCAATTATTAATTTCTGAACAGGCGCACGAGATGGACTATTATATATGAGCACCATGCCATGTTGCATGGAAATAGTAGACATGTCATTTTCAGCTCACCCGGCTACCAGCTCCGCTTGATTTTGTCGATCACGAATGTTTCTTCATTCCATTTTTTGTTTAAAAAACACAGACGCAGACGCAGACGTACACATTCATGCAAAAGGAAACGCTCATCCACCACTCGGCGTGTTGCACGAGCAAGACGCCGAGATTGAGTCGGACTAATTATGATCGATCAATCCATTCGGCAGTGGTGATGTTGTGGTTAATTAACCAATTAAGGG
>NW_025243938.1:0-2844 GCF_018294505.1 Triticum aestivum
TGAAGATTTGTCAGGATGCCTTGGATCTTCAAAACCGCTGTGTAGCCTTGAGCTACAAGTCGTGCCTTATTCCTCACCACAAGGCCATTCTCATCTTGCTTGTTGCGGTAGATCCACTTTGTGCCAATGATATTGTGCTTGCAAGGATCTGGACGTTTGACCAGTTCCCAGATGTTGTTGAGCTCGAACTGATGTAATTCTTCTTGCATGGCTTGAATCCACTCAGGCTCCATAAATGCTTCATCTACCTTAGTGGGCTCTGTGATAGAGACAAAAGCAAAGTGCCCACAAAAGTTCGATAAATGTGAAGCTCTTGAGCGTGTGAGAGGACCTGGAATGTTGATGTCGCTAATGATTTTCTCAATCTGCACTTCGTTGGCAACGCGAGGATGAGCTGGTTGTCGTCGAGGAATTTGTTCAGCATTTTCTTCAGCACCATTTTCTTAGGGTGCCTTAGCTCGACGTTCTTCACGTTCTGGAATGAATTCTTCAGCAGATTCTTTGGTCGGAATGACATCCTTAGTTGCCTTGAACTTGATTGATTCCTCAGGTGCTGGTTCATCTATCACAGAAGGTAGGTGCTCTCTTTGCGAGCCATTAGTTTCATCGAACCGCACATCTATAGTTTCAACAACCTTGTGAAGAACGTTGTTGAAGACTATGTAGGTGTGCGAGTCCTTTCCGTAACCAAGCATAAAACCTTCATGTGCTTTCGGTGCAAATTTTGAGTTGTGATGAGGACCTCTAATCCAATATTTAGCACCGAAGACTTTGAAATAACTCACATTGGGTTTCTTGTCAGTGAGGAGTTCATAGGCAGTCTTCTTGAAGAATTTGTGAATATATACTCTGTTGATGATGTGGCACGCAGTATCAATTGCATCAATCCAGAAATGACGAGGCGTTTTGTATTCATCAACCATAGTGCAAGCCATCTCAGCAAGAGTCCTGTTCTTGCGCTCCACAATGCCATTCTGCTGAGGAGTATAAGGAGCAGATAACTCATGAGTAATACTAAGTTCATCAAGATAGTCATCAAGATCAGAATTCTTGAACTCAGTTCCATTGTCACTTCTGATGTGCTTGATCTTCACACCAAAGTTGGTTGAAGCCCTCGAGGAAAATCGTTTGAAGACTTCCTGCACTTCATGTTTGTAAGTAACAATGTGTACCCATGTGTATCGAGAGTAATCATCAACAATAACAAAGCCATATTGAGATGCGTCATTTGAAACTGCAGAACAATGGTTAGGACCGAAGAGATCCATATGAAGCAATTCAAATGGACGAGTAGTATTCACAGGCTCCGCATAAGTGATCCTTGAGTAATTTGACATTCTCAATGCCAATGACATGCTTCTTCTTTGCAAGCGTGTGCAAATTCCTCATGCCTGCATAACCAAGTCGTTGATGCCATAGCCAGCCTTCTGAAGCTTTTGCAAGTAGGCACACGGCTGGTTGTGGTCCTGTAGAGAAATCAACAATATACAAGTCTCCTCTCCTAAAGCCTTCGAAGACTTTGGAATTGTCAGCTTCCATGATCACAACACAACAATACTTGCCAAAGACAACAACCATATCAAGATCACAAAGCATTGAGACAGACATGAGGTTGTATCCTAAGGACTCGACAAGCATGACTTTGTCCATGTGTCGATCCTTTGAGATCGCAACCTTACCTAGACCCAATACCTGACTTTTGCCTTTGTCAGTGAAGATGATATGCTTCAGATGTGATGGAGATAAGGGAGCATCCATCAATAGATTCTTGTCACCAGTCATGTGATTCGTACATCCACTATCGAGGACCCACTCATTGGCTTTGGGTTGATCATCCTGCAGATGAATTAGTGCAGCTTACGAACTCATATACTTCATCAGTGAAGAATATGCCATCAATTCATCAGATCAATTTCATCAAGTAATAGAACAGATAAAGCAGTATGAGGACGTGAGAAATGAGAGTTCATTTCTTCATGATTAGCCTGCGTCCTATCAGGCACTTTTCAGGTCTCCAGCAAATTCTTCAGACGTTTGAGCACGTCTGGAGACCTGACCCTGCAGAAGAGATTAGTTCTTTTTCTTCACCACCCACATCTGGAGGGGTGGCAAAGAGTTCATCACTCTGCGATCTCCATACAAGAAAGGTGGCATAGAAGCCAGTCCATTTCGTTTCACATAGGAGGAGTTAGGATAAGCATATGAATAAGCAGAGAAATTCTTCGAGGACTTATGAACGTAATGGTTAGAAGAATAATGCTCATATTCATAGCCCTTAGCTCTTCCCTGTGAAACAAAGTTGTTAGCACGATGATATTCATATGAGGACTTTGATCCTTTTGAGGAATTTGATCCACGTGAGGAATTTGGTCCGTATGAGGACTTGGATCCGTATGAAGGATTTGGTCCGTATGAAGAATTTGGTCTAGGGTTCCTATTCTTCACAGGTGGTGTCATGAGGACATTCACCTGAAGACTTTCAAGGCACATTTTGGGAACCCAGATTTTCTACATAGGGGAACCGTTCCTGCAGTTAGTGCCAACATATCTAGCAAATACTTCACCATTCTGATTTTTGAACAGTTTATAGTTGGAGTCAAATGACTCATCAGAAGAATGAGGAGATTCACATGTAAAGCCAGATAAATTACATGGATCAACTGGAGGTCCCTTTGCAGCAACCCATGAGGTTTTGGGGTACTGCTCAGGCTTCCAATATGTACCATCAGCATTGAGTTTCCTCTCAAAGGCAATACCCTCTTTCCTAGGGTTCCTGTTGAGGATATGCTTTTTAAGCACATCACAAAGAGTCTGATGCCCTTTGAGGCTTTTGTACATGCCTGT
>NW_025243939.1:0-2844 GCF_018294505.1 Triticum aestivum
GAGAGGTATCACTGGGCCCACTCGGTAATGCATCATCATAATGAGCTCAGAGTGACCAAGTGTCTGGTCACGGGATCATGCATTACGGTACGAGTAAAGTGACTTGCCGGTAACGAGATTGAACGAGGTATTGGGATACCGACGATCGAATCTCGGGCAAGTAACATATCGATAGACAAAGGGAATAGTGTACGGGGTTGATAGAATCCTCGACATCGTGGTTCATCCGATGAGATCATCGTGGAGCATGTGGGAGCCAACATGGGTATCCAGATCCCGCTGTTGGTTATTGACCGGAGAGTCGTCTCGGTCATGTCTGCTTGTCTCCCGAACCCGTAGGGTCTACACACTTAAGGTTCAGTTACGCTAGGGTTGTAGGGATATGTATATGCAGTAACCCGAATGTTGTTCGGAGTCCCGGATGAGATCCCGGACGTCACGAGGAGTTCCGGAATGGTCCGGAGATAAAGATTTATATATGGGAAGTCCTGTTTCGGGCATCGGGACAAGTTTCGGGGTTATCGGTATTGTACCGGGACCACCGGAAGGGTCCCGGGGGTCCACCGGGTGGGTCCACCTGTCCCGGGGGGGCACATGGGCTGTAGGGGGTGCGCCTTGGCCTACATGGGCCAAGGGCACCAGCCCCACATAGGCCCATGCGCCTAGGGTTTGAGGGGGAAAGAGTCCTAGGAGGGGAAGGCACCTCCTAGGTGCCTTGGGGGGGAGGGAAACCCCCTTGGCCGCCGCACCCCCTAGGAGATTGGATCTCCTAGGGCCGGCCACCCCCCCTTGGCCCTCCTATATATAGTGGGGGAGAGGAGGGACTTCATACCTGAACGCCTTGGCCTTTGGTTGCCTCCTTCTCCCTCTCCAACACCTCCTCCACCTCCATAGTGCTTAGCGAAGCTCTGCCGGAGTACTGCAGCTCCATCAACACCACGCCGTCGTGCTGCTGCTGGTGCCATCTCCCTCAACCTCTCCTCCCTCCCTTGCTGGATCAAGAAGGAGGAGACGTGGCTGTTCCGTACGTGTGTTGAACGCGGAGGTGCTGTCCGTTCGGCGCTGGTCATCGGTGATTTGGATCACGTCGAGTACGACTACATCATCACCGTTCTTTTGAACGCTTCCGCTCGCGATCTACAAAGGTATGTAGATGCATCTAATCACTCGTTGCTAGATGAACTCCTAGATGATCTTGGTGAAACGAGTAGGAAAATTTTTGTTTTCTGCAACGTTACCCATCAGTGACGTTTGGTAGCACACAAAGTGCTCTTCCGGTAAACGTGAGTTGCACAATGTCATAGTTGCAGGAACTTTGTATAAGTCTTGAAGAAAGCAATAGCAACATACTAAACGATCAAGTGCTAGGCTAACAGAATGGGTCATGTCAATCACATCATTCTCCTAATGATGTGATCCCATTAATCAAATGACAACACATGTCTATGGTTAGGAAACATAACCATCTTTGATTAATGAGCTAGTCAAGTAGAGGCATACTAGTGACTTTATGTTTGTCTATGTATTCACACATGTATCATGTTTCCGGTTAATACAATTCTAACATGAATAATAAACATTTATCATGATATGAGGAAATAAATAATAACTTTATTATTGCCTCTAGGGCATATTTCCTTCAGTCTCCCACTTGCACTAGAGTCAATAATCTAGATTACATAGTAATGATTCTAACACCCATGGAGTGTTGGTGCTGATCATGTTTTGCTCGTGAGAGAGGCTTAGTCAACGGGTCTGCAACATTCAGATCCGTATGTATCTTGCAAATCTCTATGTCTCCCACTTGGACTTGGTCCCGAATGGAATTGAAGCGTCTCTTGATGTGCTTGGTCCTCTTGTGAAATCTGGATTCCTTTGCCAAGGCAATTGCACCAGTATTTTCACAGAAGATCTTCATTGGTCCCGATGCACTAGGTATGACACCTAGATCGGAAATGAACTCCTTCATCCAGACTCCTTCATTTGCTGCTTCCGAAGTAGCTATGTACTCCGCTTCACATGTAGATCCCGCTACGACGCTTTGTTTAGAACTGCACCAACTTACAGCTCCACCGTTTAATAAAAACACGTATCCGGTTTGCGATTTAGAATCGTCCGGATCACTGTCAAAGCTTGCATCGACGTAACCATTTACGACTAGCTCTTTGTCACCTCCATATACGAGAAACATATCCTTAGTCCTTTTCAGGTATTTCAGGATGTTCTTGACCGCTGTCCAGTGATCCACTCCTGGATTACTTTGGTACCTTCCTGCCAAGCTTATTGCTAAGCATACGTCAGGTCTGGTACACAGCATTGCATACCTGATAGAGCCTATGGCTGAAGCATAGGGAAGATTTTTCATTTTCTCTCTATCTTCTGCTGTGGTCGGGCATTGAGTTTGACTCAACTTCACACCTTGTAGCACAGGCAAGAATCCTTTCTTTGCCTGATCCATTTTGAACTTTTTCAAAATTTTGTCAAGGTATGTGCTTTGTGAAAGTCCTATTAAGCGTCTTGATCTATCTCTATAGATCTTGATGCCCAATATGTAAGCAGCTTCACCGAGGTCTTTCATTGAAAAACTTTTATTCAAGTATCCTTTTATGCTATCCAGAAATTCTATATCATTTCCAATTAATAATATGTCATCTACATATAAAATTAGAAATGCTACAGAGCTCCCACTCACTTTCTTGTAAATACAGGCTTCTCCAAAAGTCTGTATAAAACCATATGCTTTGATCACACTATCAAAGCGTTTATTCCAACTCCAAGATGCTTGCACCAGTCCATAAATGGAACGCTGGAGCTTGCACACTTTGTCAGCACCTTTTGGATCAA
>NW_025243940.1:0-2843 GCF_018294505.1 Triticum aestivum
GACTCCGGCCGGACCTGCTCCACCACCCGCTGGCCTCTTCGCCTCCCGACGCTCGCCGGAGTCCATCTCGCCAGCGGAGCCGCCGGATCTTCCCCGGAGATGGCCGCCTCGCCGGAGATCGAGTACAGTCAGATCTGGAACCGGGTGGGATCAGATCCACCACATCGACGAACAAAACACCGCCGTGTCCCGGTTCCCTCCATCCCGGATCTCTTCGTCCGCCCGTTGATTTTTCCCGCGGGGTAATATTTTCACCAAGTCCCCGAAATTACCATATTCATGTGCCCATGTTCATCATGTCATAGCTTTGCATCCATGGCTCCGATTCATGCATATAGCATATCGAAATGTTCATCTCAGAGTGTACATCATTTCATCTCATTGCATCATTTTCATTTGAGCTCATCTTGATGCCCGAAATGCTGTTGGAAGAGTGCTTTATGAGTTAATTGTCAGATCTGCTGCTCCATTTAGATATTTGTCATTTTTGCCATGATTATTGTGTGCATGATATGTCTATGAGCTCTATATATGTTTTGTTAAGGGTTTTGCCATCTCTCCAGAGGTGCAACCCATGTATTTGTGTGATGTGTGTGGTGACTAGCACAAGCTTGCCAAGTGAGGCACTTGGTAATGCTGATTTCAGGGACTTAGCATTTCCACTAAGTCCTTGAGCTCTTTATCTCATATGGCCTCCATCATCCTTTCCTCACTGGGACAATGCTCTAATAATGATGATCATCACACTTTTATTTACTTACAACTCAAGAATTACAACTCGATACTTAGAACAAAATATGACTCTATATGAATGCCTCCGGCGGTGTACCGAGATGTGCAATGACTCAAGAGTGACATGTATGGAAGAATTATGAACGGTGGCTTTGCCACAAATACGATGTCAACTACATGATCATGCAAAGCAATATGACAATGATGAAGCGTGTCATAATAACGGAACGGTGGAAAGTTGCATGGAAATGTATCTCGGAATGGCTATGGAAATGCCATAATAGGTAGGTATGGTGGCTGTTTTGAGGAAGGTATATGGTGGGTGTAAGATACCGGTGAAAGTTGCGCGGTACTAGAGAGGCTAGCAATGGTGGAAAGGTGAGAGTGTGTATAATCCATGGACTCAACATTAGTCATAAAGAATTCACATACTTGTTGCAAAAATCTATTAGTTATCGAAACAAAGTACTACGCGCATGCTCCTAAGGGGATAGATTGGTAGGAAAAGACCATCGCTCGTCCCCGACCGCCACTCATAAGGAAGACAATCAATAAATAAATCATGCTCCGACTTCGTCACATAACGGTTCACCATACGTGCATGCTACGGGAATCACAAACTTCAACACAAGTATTTCTCAAATTCACAACTACTCAACTAGCATGACTCTAATATCACCATCTCCATATCTCAAAACAATTATCAAGTATCAAACTTCTCTTAGTATTCAATGCACTTTATATGAAAGTTTTTATTATACCCATCTTGGATGCCCATCATATTAGGACTAGTTTCATAACCAAAGCAAACTACCATGCTGTTCTAAAGACTCTCAAAATAATATAAGTGAAGCATGAGAGTTCATCTATTTCTTCAAAATTAAACCATCACCGTGCTCTAAAAAGATATAAGTGAAGCACTAGAGCAACAACAAACTACTCCGAAAGATATAAGTGAAGACCGATGAGTAGTCGAATAATTATGCAACTATGTGAAGACTCTCTAACATTTAAGAATTTTAGATCTTGGTATTTTATTCAAACAGAAAGGAAAACAAAATTAAATAAATTGACGCTCCAAGCAAAACACATCTCATGTGGTGAATAAAAATATAGCTCCAAGTAAAGTTACCGATGAACAAAGACGAAAGAGGGGATGCCATCTGGGGCATCCCCAAGCTTAGGATCTTGGTTGTCCTTGAATATTACCTTGGGGGTGCCTTGGGCATCCCCACACTTAGGCTCTTGCCACTCCTTATTCCATAGTCCATCGAATCTTCACCCAAAACTTGAAAACTTTACAACACAAAACTTAACAGAAAACTCGTGAGCTCCGTCAGCGAAAGAAAACAAAACACCACTTCAAGGTACTGTAATGAACTCATTCTTTATTTATATTGGTGTTAAACCTACTGTATTCAAACTTCTCTATTGTTTATAAACTATTTTACTAGCCATATATTCATCAAAATAAGCAAACAACACACGAAAAACAGAATCTGTCAAAAACAGAACAGTCTGTAGTAATCTGTAACTAACACAAACTAATGGAACCCCAAAAAATTCTAAAATAAATTGCTGGACGTGCGGAATTTATCTATTAAACATCTGAAAAAATAATTAACTAAATAGAACTCTCCAATAAAAAATGGTAGCAATTCTCGTGAGCGCTAAAGTTTTTGTTTTTTACAGCATGATCGCAAAGACTTTCCCCAAGTCTTCCCAAAGGTTCTACTTGGCACAAACACTAATTAAAAGCATAAAACTACATCTAAGCAGAGGCTAGATGAATTATTTATTACTAAACAGGAGCAAAAAGCAAGGAACAAAAATAAAGTTGGGTTGCCTCCCAACAAGCGCTATCGTTTAACGCCCCTAGCTAGGCATGATGATTTCAACGATGCTCACATAAAAGATAAGAATTGTAACATAAAGAGAGCATCTTGAAGAATATGACTAGCACATTTATGTCTAACCCACTTCCTATGCATAGGGATTTTGTGAGCAAAAAACTTATGGGAACAAGAATCAACTTGCATAGGAAGGTAAAACAAGCATAATTTCAAAACTTTAAGCACATAGAGAGGAAACTTGATATTATTGCAATTCCT
>NW_025243941.1:0-2843 GCF_018294505.1 Triticum aestivum
TGGTGTCCTTTCCGAGCACGTGTACTGACAGCAGCTCACAGGTTTCATTGATGCCACGCATCCAGATCATGTTTGCTTGTTGTGCAAGTGCAAGTCCCTTTATGGACGCCATGAAGCACCACGAGTTAGTACTCACGCTTTGGGGACTTTCTTCATCCCGTTATCCTGGCTTGTACACACTCGGACACCTCATTCTTTGTCTTGCACAAAGGAAGCGACGCTACATTTTTGGTACTTTATGTTGTCGGCATCATTCTGACGCTGCCTTCAATGATGTTTCTTCGCCGGATTATTCATCACCTAGTCTCCGAGTTCAAGCAGAAGGATCTTATGCCACTACACTTCTTTCTTGGCGTCCATGTTCAGCACACCAATACATGCTTCTTTTTGTCGCGTGAACATTATGCCGAGGAGTTGTTCGACTATGCCGCCATGTCCTATTGTAAACCGGCATCCACGCCCACCGAGACCAAGCCCAAAGTCTTCTATGCTGATTTAATTGACTAGCATAATCCTACAATTTTCCGCAACATCCCTGGAGCTCTACAGTACCTATGTTGTCCGTCAAGTATGTATGCACATGCATGCACCCAAGGATACACACCGGAGTGTTGTCGTCAAGCATCTAATATGCTACATCTGTGGCACCTACATGCATGGATTCGCTATTCGCGGTTCATCGTCCCTTGACATCGTCACATAGTCGGATGCTGAGTGGGCTGTGTGCCAGGACACCCCGTGATCGATCTTCGACTATTGTGTATATATGAGACTTATGAGGTGTGTTAAACATTGTAATTGTGTGCGTGCGTGTATATCTGTTGTAACAACCAGGTTAGGCTAGAGATATGATCCCATGGTAGTTAGATAGTTAGATTACTTGGAGATCAATCCTAGCCTAACCAACCCTGTAAATCTTTTGGCCTTGCGCCCATATAAACACGCACGCGTCCCTGCAGGTTGCATACGCTTAAGCCTAGCTTTTCTACATGGTATACAGAGCTAGTCTCTTCCATCGCATCTAGCTTCGCTATGTCTTCATCCTCCTCCGGCATGGCCACGCCCGCTCTCGCCTCCCTTGGCCACACCATCACCGAGAAGTTGAACCGGGAGAATTTTCTCGTCTGGAGGGCTCAAGTGCTGCCGCACATCAGGGCGGCCGGCATGATGGGCTTCCTGGACGGCTCTGTCAAGGAGCCCGCCGCTGAGATCAAAGCGGAGACGGAGGTCGCCGGCAAGAAGACGGTCACCGTCAGCCCCAACCCGCAGCATGCCGTGTGGGTTACCCAGGACCAGCAGGTGCTTTCGTTTTTTATTGCAACTCTTTCTCGAGAAGTCCTTCTGCAGGTTAGCAACTGCTCGACGGCCGCGCCACTCGAGAGTTTCTCCTCGCAGTCCCGCACTCGCATCATCCAGCTTCGGGAGCAGATCAGTCACACAAGGAAGGGTGATCTCTCCACAGCTGCCTACTTCACCAAGATGAAGGGGATAGCTGATGAACTTGCCGCCGCCGGGAGGCCCCTGAACGATGATGATATTGTCTCCCACATCATCCAGGGCCTCATGCACAGGCCAGAGTACATCGGATTCGTCTCCGCTGCCTCCACACGCACCATCACCGATCAGCCGATCGGCCTGAGCGAGCTGTTCTCGCTGCTGCTCGCGGCAGAATCACGGATCGCCGCACAGACCTCCTCCTACTCCGCCAATCTTGCTGCAAGGGGTGGAGGCCGCGGCAACAACAACCGTCCGGGGAATGGCAACAACAGCAACAACGGTGGCTCCCGTGGCTACAACAACAATAACACGGGGGCCGCTTCTCCGACAACAACTCCGGCGGCGCTCCTCGCCAAGGTGGTGACCACGGTGATCGCGGTGATCGCGAGAAGTGCCAAATCTGCAAGTTTGAAGGGCACGGGGCATGGCGCTACAGGAGGCGTTTTGACCGCAACTTCAACAACAACGTACGCAATCCTGCTGGGGGTGGTGGTGGCGGAAGCATTAGCGGTGGTGGCAACCGCTCGGCCAACGCTGCTCACTCCTATGGAGTTGATACCAACTGGTATCTTGACACTGGCACAACCAACCATGTGAGGGGTAACTTGAAAAACCTGCCATCCATGACCGCTACACCGGCTCCGAGCAAATCCACACGGCAAGTGGTCAAGGTATGGACATTGCTCATGTTGGTCATTCAGTTCTATCTACTCCTCATGGCTCCCTAAACTTAAAAAATATCCTTCACTCTCCACAAGCTGATAAGAGTTTACTTTCTGCCTATCAACTTATCAAAGATAATCATGCCTTTCTTGAAGTTTACCCTGAAACCTTTTTTGTTAAGGATCCGGCCATTCGGAGGATAATTCTGCAAAACGAGAGTAGGGATGGCTTGTTCCCTGTCTCCGGCCGCCAAGAAGCCCCTCTCATGGTCAAGTTCTTAGCGTGGTCAAACCATCCACTTCACGGTGGCATACGTGCCTAGGACATCCTGCTCTACCGGTGGTTCAGAGAATTCTTCGCGATTTTTGTCTTCCCGTATCGAATAAAAAGGAGCACTTATTGGTCTGTGATGCTTGTCAAATGGCTAAGAGCCATCAACTTCCTTATCCTAAATCTTTTAGTGAATCTCAAGCTCCTTTAGAGCTTATTTTTTCGGATGTGTGGGGTCCTGGACCCGTCTCTGTAGGCAGACAAAAATATTATGTGAGCTTTATTGATGATTTTAGCAAGTTTAGTTGGATTTATTCGCTCAAAAATAAGTCTCATGTATTTGAAAAGTTTCGTATCTTTCAACAACACGTTGAACGCCTCTTTGATCGCAAAATTCTTGCTATGCAGACAGA
>NW_025243942.1:0-2843 GCF_018294505.1 Triticum aestivum
CTTCCAGTGTTGGTCCAACCTGGGCGATGTCCGGCGTCCCCTGGGCAGCCAGGGTCTATACCAACTCGACGCCTTGCCCATCCGATGTGCCCTGAGAACGAGATATGTGCAGCTCCTATCGGGATTTGTCGGCACTTCGGGCGGCTTTGCTGGTCTTGTTTTACCATTGTCGAAATGTCTTGCGAACCAGGATTCCGAGACTGATCGGGTCTTCCCGGGAGAAGGTTTATCCTTCGTTGACCGTGAGAGCTTATGATGAGCTAAGTTGGGACACCCCTGCAGGGTATAAAATCTTTTGAAAGCCGTGCCCACGGTTATGAGGCAGATGGGAATTTGTTAATGTCCGGTTGTAAATAACTCGACACTTAACCTCTTTAAAATGCATCAACCGCGTGTGTAGCCGTGATGGTCTTTTCTCGGCGGAGTCCGGGAAGTGAACACGGTTTGAGTTATGCTTGACGTAAGTAGTTTCAGGATCACTTCTTGATCACTTCTAGCTTCTCGACGGACGTGTTGCTTCTCTTCTCGCTCTCACTTGCGTATGTTAGCCACCATATATGCTTAGTGCTTGCCGCAGCTCCACCAAATTACCCCTTTACCTACATATTAGCTTAAATAGTCTTGATCTCGCGGGTGTGAGATTGCTGAGTCCTCGTGACTCACAGATTCTACCAAAACAGATGCAGGTGCCGAGGATACCAGCACAGATGGCACAACTGAGCTGAAGTGGGAATTTGATGAGTCCTTTGGTCGTTACTATGTATCATTTCCAGATGATCAGTAGAGGAGCCCAGTCGGGACGATCGGGGATCTAGCATTTGGGGTTGTCTTCTTTTCATTTGAATTTGACTGTAGCCGGTCTATGAGTGTATTTGAATGATGTATGATCTTAATTATGTATTGTGTGAAGTGGCGATTGTAAGCCAACTCTCTTTATCCCATTCTTGTTCATTACATGGGATTGTGTGAAGATGACCCTTCTTGCGACAAAACCACCATGCGGTTATGCCTCTAAGTCGTGCTTCGACACGTGGGAGATATAGCCGCATCGTGGGTGTTACAAGTTGGTAATTAGAGCCATCCCCGACTTAGGAGCCCCCTGCTTGATTTTTTGCTGGCGATGTTGAGTCTAGAACAAAAATGTTTTGAGTCTTAGGATTATATATATCGGGGAGTAGGATTATTTTTACTCCTTAGTCCCTTCGTCTCTTTGGTGAGGTCTCCTAACGTAGATGTTTTGACTTTCCTCTCCTCAAATTTCACTAAAAAAAAATTTAGGATCACGCGGGTATCTTGGAATTGGTTTTGTGACGAGAACATTGTTCTTGGTGCCTCCTGACATTTAGGGGTTGTGGCAGTGTCCCGGGGAGTTGAGCTCCGAGGTGTTGTCGTCACAATTTTATCGTTGCAGTTCTGGAATACCTGAGTTTTGCCGACATTGAAAATCTCTTTTATGCAGTTGTTGGTGAGATAACCTCGACGTCACCCAGTACTGGGGAGTTCGGGAGTATTGCCATAACTCGTATAACGGATGCTTTTCGAAGGTTGAGGTACACGATTTCCGAAGGTTTCTTGGTTATGTGTTGACGGATGGATACAGCTGGATGTAGGGATTTTTAGTTTGGGTGAGATATATTGCTTCCCCTGTATCCCCAACACCTGATTGCATAACCAGAAAGTTTCGGGAGTTTATAGGTGGGATTGAAGTAGCTCTAGCATTTCTTCCCGCAGATATTTGGTTTGTGATTGGGTAATCCTTACCACTTATTTGTTCCAGTTGTACCTTGTTTATTTCATTCATCAATCTCTTGTCAAGTGGCTTCTCACCTTTATGGACGTGTGATGTTTGCTTTGGAATTCATTCGTTCATCTATGTTTGAATGTTTATTGTGAAGACTATATGTTGCAATTTCTATCCGTTGATTCAACTTGTCTATCTGTCTATCAAGATGCTAATGGATGTCACCCTCTCAGGATGGCTCCGCCAACGCGTCAGAATCCGGATCGCAATGATGGGAATCAGGCGAACCCTCCACCTCCACCTCCGCCTCCGGAGGCATGGCAAGCTTTGATGGCAGCCTCAAACGCCCATGCCCAGATGATGATCCAGCTCATGAAAGAGCGCAACCTAGGCCAAGGCAACCAAGGGAATCAAGGTCAAGGGCAGTTCAATCATCAGCCTCAATTTCCTACCCTCAACCAGTTCCTGGCAAATCAGCCGAAGTCTTTCAGCTACTATGCCGAGGCCACAGACGCCAACGATTGGCTCGTGGATATCAACAAGCATTTTGAATGCAGCAATGTCAGGCCTGAGGACTATGTCAAGTTCGCTTCTTTTCAGCTCAAGGATCAAGCAGCTGATTGGTTCCAGCAATACAAGGATTCCAGAGGAGGTCGAGTGATTACTTGGACTGACTTCTGTCGGGACTTTAAAGCTCACCACATTCCTACCAGTGTTGTTGAGAGCAAGCGTGAGGAGTTCCGCAATCTCAAGCAAGGCAACATGTCAGTGTACGAATACAACAAACAGTTTCAAAAACTTGCTCGCTTCGCTAAGCAAGATGTTCCTGATGAGAAGAGTATGATCTATCAATTCAGAGGTGGCCTTAGAGAGGATCTGTAGTTAGCTCTCGTTCTTGTACAGTTTGATCAATTCTACAATATGGCACTCAAGCAAGAAGGTGCTCAGCTCAAGTGTGAGGCTTCTAAGAAGAGAATCAGGGATGTAGTGCAGTCTTCTTCTTCCTCACAAGTGGCAGCTAAGCAGCAGAAGTTCTACCTTCCTCCTCCTCCGTTTCATCAGCCTTACCAACAGAAGAACTCAGGTGGTCGTGTATCTTCCC
>NW_025243943.1:0-2843 GCF_018294505.1 Triticum aestivum
GTCCTATTTAATTCCCCGATTCCTTCTCCCTTGGACTTTTTGAACAAATGGTCCTCGCCATCCGATGCTGTTTGGTCTGGATGTTGATAGATATTCTGACAGTATTCATAGTTTTTGTGCTAGATGTGCCAAATCTAAATATGGCTTACTGATTCAGTTTTTCCTCGAGCTATTACCTTACAACCAAGCTTAGTAGAGACGACATGTTAAAAAAGACAGCGTGCGCTAACACTTATTTATTTCAGTTGAATAGTTTTTTCACTGTTTTGAATTGTATATCAGATTATTAATATCATTTCCTAGGTTCTGGCCGAATGTATTTGGGTAAACATGAAAGGATGTGAGAAAATGTTTTGTCATGGGATTCGAAGGCATAACAAACAATATGATAAACTATACTGAGTCTCGTAATGAAGAAAAGTGGAAAACTTCAATGGTTCTATGGATGATATACTATATGATTGCAAATGGAGATTATGCAAGCTTGAATGTGGTGAAACTTGGAAGTGCAACCCAGCTGCAGCTCCGTCTTGCACAAAGGAAGTACTTTTACATAGTCCGCCGTTAGAGATAACCCAAAACTGTGCAGAAAGTGATTACATAGTAGTCATCATACTGTTTGTTGGTTAAAGAAATAATAATATAGTCAAGTGATAAGCTTTGCATGGTTCTTGCTCTTTATTTGCTCTATTCAATTATTGCTTCAGTTTCAATAAAAATCGTAACTAGACTACCGTGATGGCAATGGCTTATTATTCTGCAGAAAGGTAGTTTTCTTAACTTTTAATGTTCTCAATCACATCCATGTTCATGTATGCTGCTTGGCGACATGGGAGTTATCAACCATCTAATTCTTAGCTTTTGTTGCATCATACTTCTGGATAATGAATAACTTTCATTGCATCATACTTCTTGATAAAAGGACGTACTTTTTGGATAACTTCTTCACCAACTTATGTTCCATTCTACATTAATACCATGGAAAAAGGCCAACATAGTGGTTTTAAGCAGGACGAGTGCTTACATTTTTTTTTCTACCCGGTGCAACGCACGGGCCCTTTTGCTAGTCTATCCCTAATAATAAAGAACGGATTGACTCTGTGGATTCACCGTCACAATACGCTTTCTTCTCATATCATAATACGCTTTTACAATTTGTATAGATAAACTCGTAATATAAACGAGGTGGTACTAATTTGAAGTCCGCACGTAAACAAAAGCTTCCTCTGTTTATTCCCTGTCGTATATGATGTGTATTAGGCCTGCCCTACGCTCTTTTGGGCCTCATCCACGGCCAGTCTAGCACTCTTCCGATCCAAAAAGACCAACACGTCAAGCTGCACAATACATAGGGCCAAGTGGACTTCTAATCAGCCTTTTCATGTTAGTTTACTCATTAAAAATATAGCGCCGGATGACCAGCACTCCTTGCCTGTGTGTGTTTGCCTGCCGCTACGTACATGCATGCCTGGCTCGCGTGTGTGTGGTGCGCGTGCATGCTGTTGCCGCTGATTGCCACACTAGAATATGATCCGTATTTTAAAGTTCTTACAAATTAAACTGGCTATTTGTTATTTCTCCTATACAATAGGAGAGATATCGATATGTTTTTCTAGAAAAAGAAGAGTATGAATTCAAGGGCCGTGCTTGGTCTATTCTGTGATACGCCGTCATACAACATGAGTAATTTTTTTCCGAAACGGTGACAAAAGATTTACCTCATCGATTAATTACAACATGAGTACTATATTCTATGCGATCAGATTATGAAAGGGGTAAAAGGCTGTTATAAAATATATTTGCCACTGCAGGAATTCAAACTCGCAACCTCCCTGTCCTGTAATTAATCCACTACCAACTGAGCTAGCCGAATGTTTTGATTAATCCCACCTCGCCACTTTATATAGGATTTCAGCCGACGTTGCAACGTGCAGCAAGATAAATAATAAGGAAAGAAAAGGATTTGAGATGGGGAATACTGATAAGGAAAGCCTTCCATGCCGAAGCAAATTTGAGAAAGAAATTTGTGCGGCAAGGGAAATAATAAGGAAGGAAAAGGAATTGAGACGGGGGATAATAAGGAAACCAATCCACACCGAGGCAAAGGATTGGAGAAGGAAATTGAGATAGGAGATAACAAGGAAAGCGCTAGAATAAATTAAGAGGCTTCCGTTCGAGGAGTATAAGGAAAGATCCTGTCAAGAAAAAAATTATAAAGGAAAGAGGGTTGGGTATTTAAATTAAATCAACTGGATTTCAGGGAGGTATTAAAGGAACGATTTTGGTGTATTGTACGTGCGTGCTTGTGTGTTCCACCGGCCGCAAAGGTAATGTTTATCGGCATAAGGCCGGGAGAGGGAATAATAAGAGGACAGATGAAGGGATGGCGATCCTTTTGGTTGATTTTGTTTTGCTTTTCCTTGATGAATGAAATCAACTATTTTTGGTAATATAATTTTCTTAGTTAACAGAGGTAAACCGTCCACAACATGCCAAATATGTGGATTGATTTCATGTGAACCGACCTACTGGAAGATTTTATTCCCTTTTGCCAACTTCATGAATCAATTCTGGTAGCTTCAGTCGAATAGTTCTAGATTTTTCAGCAATTCATCTCATCCAGTAGTTTGATAGTTTTTTTATAGACTAGAAACAATCTTATGATATTTATTTACCATTCCAAAAATAATAATTTGTGTACCACACTGAAAACAATTGAATGTTGATGTAATGTCGAAGTTCACCATCCAATCCAAGCATCTTGAAAGATAAGCCTCACTATTCAAAGGAATAAAAATACTATTATAATTTTTAAAGGAATTAAACCGTTAACCACAAAAAAA
>NW_025243944.1:0-792 GCF_018294505.1 Triticum aestivum
GACGCTTTAAATTTGCCTCGGTATGCCGAGTGGAATTGTAACCGATAAACCTTAACAGGCTTAACGCCTGAGCACTTTCGGTTCCTTTAGATATCGATTCAAACTTGAATTTGGTGCTTGAATACGATTGCCTTTGGCTCGAAATGTCTTTTGCAGGTTCAAAGCAAGGCGCCTTTACTGCAATCGACTTATTCTTTAGTCCACTTAGGCGAGCACTGGGCTGCGGCTAAGCCTCCGAGTGGAAGCCCGGCTTACCACTCGGTAGGATTTCTATAACTTAGGCGAGCACTGGGCTGCAGCTAAGCCCCCGAGTGAGAGGTTTACTCTTCACTCGGTAGGATTTTGATAACTTAGGCTAGCACTGGGCTGCAGCTAAGCCTCCGAGTGAGAGGTTTGCTCTTCACTCGGTAGGATTTTTATAACTTAGGCGAGTGCTTGGACTGCAGCTAAGCCTCCGAGTGAGAGGGTCGCTCTTCACTCGGTAGGATTTTTGTAACTTAGGCGAGCACAGGGCTGCAGCTAAGCCTCCGAGTGAGAGGTTTGCTCTTCACTCGGTAGGATTTTTGTAACATAGGCGAGCACAGGGCTGCAGCTAAGCCTCCGAGTGAGAGGTTTGCTCTTCACTCGGTAGGATTTTTATAACTTAGGCGAGCACAGGGCTGTAGCTAAGCCCCCGAGTGAAAGTCTGGCTTACCACTTGGTAGGATTTTGATAACTTAGGCTAGCACTGGGCTGCAGCTAAGCCTCCGAGTGAGAGGTTTACTCTTCACTCGGTAGGATTTTTGTAACTTA
>NW_025243944.1:896-2843 GCF_018294505.1 Triticum aestivum
TTTGACAACTTAGGCGAGCACAGGGCTGCAGCTAAGTCCCCGAGTGAGGGGTTTGCTCTTCACTCGGTAGGATTTTTAACTATTTAGGCGAGCACAGGGCTGCAGCTAAGCCCCCGAGCGAAAGTCTGGCTTGCCACTCGGTAGGATTTTGACAAACTTAGGCGAGTCCTTGGACTGCAGCTAAGCCTCCGAGTGGAAGTCTGGCTTACCACTCGGTAGGATTTTGACAACTTAGGCGAGCACAGGGCTGCAGCTAAGCCCCCGGGTGAGAGGTTTGCTCTTCACTCGGTAGGATTTTTAAAACTTAGGCGAGTGCTTGGACTGCAGCTAAGCCCCCGAGTGAGAGGTTTGCTCTTCACTCGGTAGGATTTTTAAAACTTAGGCGAGTGCTTGGACTGCAGCTAAGCCTCCGAGTGGAAGTCTGGCTTACCACTCGGTAGGATTTTGATAACTTAGGCGAAACGGATTCGTAGCTAAGCCTCCGAGTGGGAGTCTGGCTCACCACTCGGTAGGATTTTTACAAACTTAGGCGAAACGGATTCGCGGCTAAGCCTCCGAGTGGGAGTCTGGCTCACCACTCGGTAGGATTTTTACAAACTTAGGCGAAACGGATTCGCGGCTAAGTCACCCACTGAGGGGGAATTTTATTGGACAAAAATAAAAAGTGACAGAAATTATGGAGGAACTATGACACTATTATTTTGAGGTCCATGAACTACAGAAGTACTTTATTGCAACTCATCCGAGTGATAAAACTTAAGTATAAAATGGGCGGAGTAGTTCCGCGTTCCAAGCCCGGGGCTCGTCGATATTATGCTCGATGTTGTAAAGCCGGTACGCCCCATTGTGAAGAACCTTGGTGACGATGAAGGGACCTTCCCAAGAAGGAGCAAGCTTGTGTGGTTTGTGCTGATCCACTCGGAGAACCAAATCTCCTTCCTGGAAGGCTCGACCTCTCACATTTCTGGCGTGGAAACGACGCAAATCTTGTTGGTAGATGGTCAAACGGATCAGAGCCATCTCCCTTTCTTCCTCTAAAAGGTCGACTGCATCCTGCCGCGCTTGTTCAGCCTCTGCTTCGTTGTAGATTTCAACTCGAGGAGCATTGTGGAGAAGATCACTCGGCAAGACTGCTTCAGCTCCGTACACCAAGAAGAATGGAGTTCTTCTGGTCGACCGATTAGGTGTGGTCCGCAGCCCCCAAAGCACTAAGGGAAGTTCGTCGACCCAAGCTCCAGCCGCGTGTTTGAGATCACGCATCAGTCAGGGCTTCAATCCCTTAAGAATCAGTCCATTAGCTCGCTCCGCTTGTCCATTCGACTGCGGATGGGCGACTGAAGCGTAGTCAACCCGTGTGCCTTGGGAGTTGCAGAAATCTCTGAATTCCTCTGAGTCAAAGTTCGACCCATTATCCATAATGATGCTGTGCGGGACTCCATATCTGAATATTAGTTCCCTGATGAAGCTAACAGCAGTATCGGTGTCAAGGTTCTTGATTGGTTTAGCCTCGATCCACTTGGTGAACTTGTCGACTGCCACCAGTACATGCGTGAAGCCGCTTCGTCCTGTTCTCAAAGGACCGACCATGTCCAGTCCCCATACTGCGAAAGGCCAGACGAGTGGGATGGTCTTCAGAGCTGACGCAGGCTTGTGCGACATATTCGAGTAGAACTGACATCCCTCGCACTTATCCACTATCTCTTTTGCCATCTCATTCGCCTTTGGCCAGTAAAATCCGGCTCGGTATGCTTTGGCCACAATGGTCCGAGAGGACGCATGATGACCACAGGTCCCCGAGTGGATATCATTGAGGATGAGTCGACCTTCTTCTGGTGTTATGCACTTCTGACCAACTCCAGTCGCGCTTTCTCTGTATAATTGTCCTTTGATTACGGTAAAGGCCTTAGATCGACGGACGATCTGTCGAGCCTCTTCCTCATCCTCCGG
>NW_025243945.1:0-2843 GCF_018294505.1 Triticum aestivum
AAAAAAAGTAATAATAAAAAGAATTAAAATTAACTAATTAATTAAGCGGCTTAATTAACTTAACTTTAGTTAACCTGCTAGTTAACTAATTAAACTATAATTAGGTAAATAAGAGAATGACAGGGGGCCCCACCCCTGTTGACCAGTCAAGCTTTGACCGGTCAACTGGGTCCCCCTTGGCCCACCTGTCAGCCTCTGGGTACACATCTGTGTACACAGAGCTGGGTACTTGTAGCATTTTAGCTTCTATTTCAAATTAAAATAAATTCAAAAAAATGATTAAAACTTTGAAAATTAATAATAAATAATCCATAACTCGGATGAAAATACTTTGTACATGAAAGTTGCCCAGAATGACGAAACGAATCCGGATACGCAGTCCGTTCGTCCGCCACACACCCCTAACCTATCGAACTCGCAACTTTCCCCCTCCGGCTCCTCTGCCCGAAAATGCGAAACACCGGGAATACTTTCCCGGATGTTTCCCCCCTTAACCGGTACCACCTCATACCACGTTAGGGCACACCTAGCACCGCTCATTGTCACGTCACGCATCGTCGTGTTTATGTTTGCATTGTATTCATTGTTTCTTCCCCCTCTTATCTCCGGTAGACTACGAGACCGACGCTGATGCCACCGAGTACGACTACGTCACCAACGACCCCTCCTTGTCTGAGCAACCAGGCAAGCCCCCCCTTTGATCACCAGATATCGCCTACTCTTCTCTATACTGCTTGCATTAGAGTAGTGTAGCATGTTACTGCTTTCCGTTAATCCTAATTTGATGCATAGCCTGTCATTGCTGCTACAGTCATTGATACCTTACCCGCAATCCTAAATGCTTAGTATAGGATGCTAGTGTTCCATCAGTGGCCCTACACTCTTGTCCGTCTGCCATGCTATACTACTGGGCTGTGATCACTTCGGGAGGTGATCACGGGCATATACTATAAACTTTACACTGTTACATTACCTGTGATACTGTTCGGAGTTGGGGGCTGAAGGGGCAGGTGGCTCCATCCCGGTAGAGGTGGGCCTGGGTTCCCGACGGCCCCCGACTGTTACTTGGTGGCGGAGCGACAGGGCAGGTTGAGACCACCTAGGAGACAGGTGGGCCTGGCCCTATTCGGCGTTCGCGGATATTTAACACTCTTAACGAGATCTTGGTATTTGATCTGAGTTGGCTACGAGCCTATACGCACTAACCATCTACGCAGGAGTAGTTATGGGTATCCCGATGTCGTGGTATTAGCCGAAGCACTTCAGACGTCAGCGACGGAGCGGCGCGCGCCGAATTGGACTGGAACGCCACTAGGCTAGGTCTGCTTTCGGCCGCGTACGCAACGTGCAGGTGTGCTATGGGCGATGGGCCCAGACCCCTGTGCGCTTAGGTTTAGACCGACGTGCTGGCCTCTCTGTTGAGCCTAGGTGGGGCTGCGACGTGTTGATCTTCCGCGGCCGGGCATGACCCAGGAAAGTGTGTCCGGCCAAATGGGATCAAGCGTGCTGGGTAAGTTGGTGCACCCCTGCAGGGAAGTTAATCTATTCGAATAGCCGTGATCTTCGGTAACAGGACGACTTGGAGTTGTACCTTGACCTTATGACAACTAGAACCGGATACTTAATAAAACACACCCTTCCAAGTTCCACAGACAACCCGGTGATCGCTTTTCCACAGGGCGACGAGGGGAGGATCGCCGGGTAGGATTATGCTATGCGATGCTACTAGAGATGCTACTTGGAGATGCTACTTGGAGATGCTACTTGGAGGACTTCAATCTACTCTCTTCTACATGCTGCCAGACGGAGGCTGCCAGAAGCGTAGTCTTCGATAGGAGTAGCTATCCCCCTTTTATTCTGGCATTATGCAGTTCAGTCCACCGATATGGCCTCCTTACACATATACCCATGCATATGTAGTGTAGTTCCTTGCTTGCGAGTACTTTGGATGAGTACTCATGGTTGCTTTCTCCCCCCTTTTTTCCCCTTTCCTTTCTTTCTGGTTGTCGCAACCAGATGCTGGAGTCCAGGAGCCAGACGTCACCGTCGACGACGACCCCTACTACACCGGAGGTGCCTACTACGTGCAGCCCGCTGACGACGACCAGGAGTAGTTAGGAGGATCCCAGGCAGGAGGCCTGCGCCTCTTTCGATCTGTATCCCAGTTTGTGCTAGCCTTCTTAAGGCAAACTTGTTTAACTTATGTCTGTACTCAGATTTTGTTGCTTCCGCTGACTCTTCTATGATCGAGCACTTGTATTCGAGCCCTCGAGGCCCCTGGCTTGTATTATGATGCTTGTATGACTTATTTATGTTTTTAGAGCTGTGTTGTGATATCTTCTCGTGAGTCCCTGATCTTGATCGTACACGTTTGCATGCATGATTAGTGTACGATTGAATCGGGGGCGTCACAAGTTGGTATCAGAGCCAACTGCCTGTAGGAATCCCCCTTTCCAACTCCTTGGCCGAAGTTGAGTCTAGTCATTACAAAACTTTTACTAACATGGCTGTGCGGCCCATGGGCCCACGTCGCCATTGGGTGGTACTAGGATCTTTTACTCCTCGATCTATACTCTGGGACTCTTAACTCTTTTCTATTCGGGTTTAAATGGTTTTACTAACTCTAACATTAGGATCTCGTGATCACTTCCTCCCGGAGGGCATCTTAGTACAGATGATCGCCTACTGCACCAGGAGATTCCGAAGATACTTTATAGTGTTCTCTCAAGACCTTGTGTCATCGCTTTTTGCATACCCTACCACTGTTATATCCTTAGGGATAACCGTATACACTTGTCAGTCTTACGTTCAACCCCATTGATCTTGTTAATACAAGATGCCTC
>NW_025243946.1:0-2843 GCF_018294505.1 Triticum aestivum
AAAAAAAGTAATAATAAAAAGAATTAAAATTAACTAATTAATTAAGCGGCTTAATTAACTTAACTTTAGTTAACCTGCTAGTTAACTAATTAAACTATAATTAGGTAAATAAGAGAATGACAGGGGGCCCCACCCCTGTTGACCAGTCAAGCTTTGACCGGTCAACTGGGTCCCCCTTGGCCCACCTGTCAGCCTCTGGGTACACATCTGTGTACACAGAGCTGGGTACTTGTAGCATTTTAGCTTCTATTTCAAATTAAAATAAATTCAAAAAAATGATTAAAACTTTGAAAATTAATAATAAATAATCCATAACTCGGATGAAAATACTTTGTACATGAAAGTTGCCCAGAATGACGAAACGAATCCGGATACGCAGTCCGTTCGTCCGCCACACACCCCTAACCTATCGAACTCGCAACTTTCCCCCTCCGGCTCCTCTGCCCGAAAATGCGAAACACCGGGAATACTTTCCCGGATGTTTCCCCCCTTAACCGGTACCACCTCATACCACGTTAGGGCACACCTAGCACCGCTCATTGTCACGTCACGCATCGTCGTGTTTATGTTTGCATTGTATTCATTGTTTCTTCCCCCTCTTATCTCCGGTAGACTACGAGACCGACGCTGATGCCACCGAGTACGACTACGTCACCAACGACCCCTCCTTGTCTGAGCAACCAGGCAAGCCCCCCCTTTGATCACCAGATATCGCCTACTCTTCTCTATACTGCTTGCATTAGAGTAGTGTAGCATGTTACTGCTTTCCGTTAATCCTAATTTGATGCATAGCCTGTCATTGCTGCTACAGTCATTGATACCTTACCCGCAATCCTAAATGCTTAGTATAGGATGCTAGTGTTCCATCAGTGGCCCTACACTCTTGTCCGTCTGCCATGCTATACTACTGGGCTGTGATCACTTCGGGAGGTGATCACGGGCATATACTATAAACTTTACACTGTTACATTACCTGTGATACTGTTCGGAGTTGGGGGCTGAAGGGGCAGGTGGCTCCATCCCGGTAGAGGTGGGCCTGGGTTCCCGACGGCCCCCGACTGTTACTTGGTGGCGGAGCGACAGGGCAGGTTGAGACCACCTAGGAGACAGGTGGGCCTGGCCCTATTCGGCGTTCGCGGATATTTAACACTCTTAACGAGATCTTGGTATTTGATCTGAGTTGGCTACGAGCCTATACGCACTAACCATCTACGCAGGAGTAGTTATGGGTATCCCGATGTCGTGGTATTAGCCGAAGCACTTCAGACGTCAGCGACGGAGCGGCGCGCGCCGAATTGGACTGGAACGCCACTAGGCTAGGTCTGCTTTCGGCCGCGTACGCAACGTGCAGGTGTGCTATGGGCGATGGGCCCAGACCCCTGTGCGCTTAGGTTTAGACCGACGTGCTGGCCTCTCTGTTGAGCCTAGGTGGGGCTGCGACGTGTTGATCTTCCGCGGCCGGGCATGACCCAGGAAAGTGTGTCCGGCCAAATGGGATCAAGCGTGCTGGGTAAGTTGGTGCACCCCTGCAGGGAAGTTAATCTATTCGAATAGCCGTGATCTTCGGTAACAGGACGACTTGGAGTTGTACCTTGACCTTATGACAACTAGAACCGGATACTTAATAAAACACACCCTTCCAAGTTCCACAGACAACCCGGTGATCGCTTTTCCATAGGGCGACGAGGGGAGGATCGCCGGGTAGGATTATGCTATGCGATGCTACTAGAGATGCTACTTGGAGATGCTACTTGGAGATGCTACTTGGAGGACTTCAATCTACTCTCTTCTACATGCTGCCAGACGGAGGCTGCCAGAAGCGTAGTCTTCGATAGGAGTAGCTATCCCCCTTTTATTCTGGCATTATGCAGTTCAGTCCACCGATATGGCCTCCTTACACATATACCCATGCATATGTAGTGTAGTTCCTTGCTTGCGAGTACTTTGGATGAGTACTCATGGTTGCTTTCTCCCCCCTTTTTTCCCCTTTCCTTTCTTTCTGGTTGTCGCAACCAGATGCTGGAGTCCAGGAGCCAGACGTCACCGTCGACGACGACCCCTACTACACCGGAGGTGCCTACTACGTGCAGCCCGCTGACGACGACCAGGAGTAGTTAGGAGGATCCCAGGTAGGAGGCCTGCGCCTCTTTCGATCTGTATCCCAGTTTGTGCTAGCCTTCTTAAGGCAAACTTGTTTAACTTATGTCTGTACTCAGATTTTGTTGCTTCCGCTGACTCTTCTATGATCGAGCACTTGTATTCGAGCCCTCGAGGCCCCTGGCTTGTATTATGATGCTTGTATGACTTATTTATGTTTTTAGAGCTGTGTTGTGATATCTTCTCGTGAGTCCCTGATCTTGATCGTACACGTTTGCATGCATGATTAGTGTACGATTGAATCGGGGGCGTCACAAGTTGGTATCAGAGCCAACTGCCTGTAGGAATCCCCCTTTCCAACTCCTTGGCCGAAGTTGAGTCTAGTCATTACAAAACTTTTACTAACATGGCTGTGCGGCCCATGGGCCCACGTCGCCATTGGGTGGTACTAGGATCTTTTACTCCTCGATCTATACTCTGGGACTCTTAACTCTTTTCTATTCGGGTTTAAATGGTTTTACTAACTCTAACATTAGGATCTCGTGATCACTTCCTCCCGGAGGGCATCTTAGTACAGATGATCGCCTACTGCACCAGGAGATTCCGAAGATACTTTATAGTGTTCTCTCAAGACCTTGTGTCATCGCTTTTTGCATACCCTACCACTGTTATATCCTTAGGGATAACCGTATACACTTGTCAGTCTTACGTTCAACCCCATTGATCTTGTTAATACAAGATGCCTC
>NW_025243947.1:0-2843 GCF_018294505.1 Triticum aestivum
ATACTAGCACATGAGAATATGACCATACTAACTGCCACACCATGTGAGATGATGACAAACCCTAGCGGATTCCAACACGGATCAACAAATCGCTCCTAAATGTCCAGATTGGATGGTCGACATCCGAGATTCTTAAAACTAGAACCAAAGGAGTGGGAGGCTTGGGGGACTTCAGACATGCCAACCCAACCTTGGATCCCAACACAAATCCAATTTTACGGCCTCCACCCCTTTCTCTCCATTGGATAATAGTCGAATATGGTTGGATGGCAGGTGTCGCTTGGCTGCCCTCAAATACATCCATCGAGATTTGATGATGTCCGTTTCAGTGAAACCCGTTGGAGTTGCCCATAGAACATTGTGCCCACCGAGACGGCATTAGACCTGTGAACAACGGCAACAACAGTGTATAGCTTTTATCTACCCTATCTTAAAAGAATTTCATCCTTGGCCACTGACGAGATATCATGCGCGTGCTGCACGTACGGTTTAGGGTACGCGTGTTGAAAAGAACACATCTGATGCTTAGGCGCGTGCGTGCGTAAGGGACTGGTACCAGAGCAACGTACGTGCACGTATGTTAGGCATTAGATCACTCGGTGTGACTGTCTATCTATTAATTAATTGTAGGTATGTGCGTATCAGCCGCTGTAATTGACATGGCATGCATGTTAATTACTCTATCCGTCTCATAATATAAGAGCATTTTTTACACTATACTAATGTCAGAAACGTTCTTTATATTATGAGACAGAGAGAGTATTTTTCAGTAACTACATACGACAGGGTTTGGTCATTGATGGTACATATAAATTAGCACGTGCTGATGATGACGCATAGCTACCTATAGGGACGCCCTATTCATCACTCAGGGTGAAAAATAATTATTCTTCACTCCCTCTATTCTAACATCACTGCAACATACTTTTTAGGTCCTGTATTTTTTTGTTCTTATATAGGAAGTCAAATGAGAACATAGAAAATATATATCGGCTGTTAAAAAAGTTTGATGTTATGTAAAATTATGAACGTAAAAGCATAGTGTACAATATACATAAAAATATAAATTTTGTGGTCTTATGACTAATATTCTGATTTTTTATGCAAAATTTTATGTAGTGAATCAATATTAAAACATAATTGTTTGTATACCAAACACAATTCTTTAGTGAAATGATCATAACAAATACTTCCAGTGCAAAACAATTTAGTCTACACCCGAGGTTCTGAATAGTATTTCTATCTATTTTTATATTTGAGTGCCCTTCTAACACACAAATTATATATTTGTTACGTGTCAAACCAATTGTTCGACACGCCAGCTAGACTATCATGTCGATTGATAATTTGAATCCCGGTCCTCAGCTAGCCAAGCAGTAACCACACGAAAGGTGACGCTGACAATGACCAAAACAAGATAGTTATAGCAGCTATGAGAGGTCAAAAGATAGACACATGCATAGCCGAGTGTTCCGAACTCAAATCCTAACGATTAATATCAGATCTTTCTCCTTGTTTTTAGTTTGTGGAACATATATCATCCGCCTTTTGTATCTTTCTTTCATCTCATCTCGTTGGTTCAATCTTTTGTTTTGTGGACCGCACTGGACCGAAATGCTAGAACATAGGCAAGTATGCCATTGTAGGAATGACAGTAAGATTTCATGATTTTTTTACGAATTCATGATTCAATGCCATGATCTTGCATGATGTCATAATGAATAAGTAAAAGTAATATATTAAGGCATTATGTAAGATGAAGCATCCAGTTTCATTATGAACTATCTACCACCCTTTCTTCTCTCACCATAGACGACCACTAGCATCTCCTCTAAATGAATGTGAGTAAATCGGTGAGAAGTGTTAGGGAATAGTATTGAAATATTAAAATTGCCATCTTTATGTACGAGTGGACAAACTGCATATATATGAATGAAACTCAACACAAATGATGGTAATAAAATAAAATTGTGAATGTTGTTATTTACGTACTTCATATTGTTCGTTAGAGTACCCGCCCCGCTCACAGGTCGTGTGGCGGATGGACTCGCAGATGTAGTATCCACAGAAATCATTCCCTTGTTCCTGCCACAACCACTTTACAAGAAATAGAGGTCAATCAAACTGATAAGCAAGAATGCTAAATGGTATTGACGAAACTAGCGCTTGAATCACTAGGAGATGCGCGGAACATGCTACTATAGTACTTACTTTTGGATGTCTAAATTGCAGCTCCTTCGGGAGTCCCGGAACTGTTTTGGTGAATTTTCTCCAAACCCTGCCAGACAAAGAAAACAATTACTTGATATCAGGAAATGAACAAAGTTGCTGATATGGTGGATAATGATTGATTTAACTTACTTCTGGAGTATTTGAGTCAGGTCTGCATAGTCCTGGGGATCTTTTCGTTTTGAGTCTAAGACGGTTACTAGTCCCTGCTCAAGCTTAATCTCTAGGAGAATATAGTGGAAACTGCACACACATGCATAACTCATGAATTACATTACTATAACCTTGACTAATATATAAGGGAAACCGAATACGCACAAGACAGTAACACTCACCTGAAGTTGTAAGGAAAGAGTATTATATCTTTGTTTTGATTTATTACGAACGATCGTAGCAAGTTGGCCTCGGTAGCTGCGGCATGAAGTTTAACCTAAGTTGCATCTATGAGATATGTGTTAATGAACCCAATATCACCGACTTGTCTTTTCTTCAATTCGGCGATCTTCAATCTGCATAATATAGTGAGGATGATTATAAATACATGCAATGAAAGAGCTAAGCTATATAGAGAAACTTAATGACAGAAGTAGTACTACTTATAGACAGTAGCAGGC
>NW_025243948.1:0-2842 GCF_018294505.1 Triticum aestivum
GGAACCCACGCTGCTTCTCGGCATGGATGGGGCAGTGCTATCCAATGCTGGATCATCCGCTAGCTGCTGCAGCTGCTGAGACCCCCTTTGCTGGCTAAGTGAGTCGATCTGCTCCTGCTGTCGCTGGAATTTGACTGCCAAGTCCGCGTGCTTTGATTCTAGGCCTTGAAGGCGTTCATAGTCCAGCTTCCTCTGCTCCTCCTCCATCTTCCTCTTCTTCTCCTCCGCAATCTTCTTTCTCGCACGGGTTCTGTAGTCGGCGTTCCAGTTCGAAAACCCCTCATTCCATGGAATAGCGCCCTTGCCTCGTGTTCTTCCCGGGTGTTCAGGATTTCCCAGTGCACGCGTAAACTCGTCGTTCTCTCTGTTGGGCTGGAACACCCCCGACCGAGCCTCTTCTATTGCAACAAGTAGATTATCGTCGGCTCTGTTCAGACATGCCTTCGTCAAAACTTTGCCTGTCTTCGGGTCCAACTCCCCCCATGCGCATAGAACCAAGTCCTGCACCTGGGGGCTAGCTCCTAGTAACCGGAGTGACACCTGCATCCTCCATCTCTTTCTCAGACTTATCCCACTTAGGCATTGCCACCGCGTAGCCACCTGGCCCCAGCTTATTGAACTTATCTTTCGGCATTCTTCTTGTTTATTCTCGACCGTTCCTTAGCTAATTCCGAATCCTTGAATTTCACGAAATCGTCCCAATGAGCACTTTGCTTCTCTAGTGTTCCCTCGAATACTGGAGTATTCCTTCCTCCCTTGACGTACTTGTCCCATACACGATTCTTGTTGTTGTAGAGTGCAACCGCCATCTTCCTAAGAGCAGCATCCTTGACTTTCTCCACATCTGCATCTTTGAAATGATCTGGTAGGGTGAAATGTTCCATGAGAGTTTCCCAAAGCAGACCTTTTTGTCTGTCATCGACAAAAGTAACATCTGGACGTGGCTTTGCTGTTGGGGAACGTAGTAATTTCAAAAAAATTCCTACGCACACGCAAGATCATGGTGATGCATAGCAACGAGAGGGGAGAGTGTTGTCCATGTACCCTCGTAGACCGAAAGCGGAAGCGTTATAACAACGCGGTTGATGTAGTCGTACGTCTTCACGGCCCGACCGATCAAGCACTGAAACCACAGCACCTCCAAGTTCTAGCACACGTTCAGCTCGATGACGATCCCCGGACTCTGATCCAGCAAAGTGTCGGGGAAGAGTTTCGTCAGCACGACGGCATGGTGACGATCTTGATGTTCTACCGTCGCAGGGCTTCGCCTAAGCACCGCTACAATATTATCGAGGATTATGGTGGAGGGGGGCACCGCACACGGCTAAGAGATGTCAATGATCAATTGTTGTGTCTAGAGGTGCCCCCCTTCCCCCGTATATAAAGGAGCAAGGGGAAGGGGGCGGCCGTCCAGGAGGAGGCGCGCCAGGGAGGAGTCCTACTCCTACCGGGAGTAGGACTCCCTCCTTTCCTTGTCCAACTAGGAGAGGGTGAAGGAAGGGAGAGAGAAGAGTAAGGAAAGGGGGGCGCCGCCCACCCTCCTTGTCCAATTCGGACTACAGGGGGAGGGGGCGCGCGGCCTGCCCTGGCCGCCCCTCCTCTGCTCCACTTTGGTCCCATGAGGCCCATTAACCCCCCGGGGGGTTCTGGTAACCCTCCGGTACTCCGGTTTTATCCGAAACTTCTCCGGAACACTTCCGGTGTCCAAATATAGCCATCCAATATATCAATCTTTATGTCTCAACCATTTCGAGACTCCTCGTCATGTCCGTGATCACATCCGGGACTCCAAACAACCTTTGGTACATCAAAATATTTAAACTCATAATGAAACTGTCATCGTAATGTTAAGCGTGCAGACCCTACGAGTTCGAGAACAATGTAGACATGACCGAGACACGTCTCCGGTCAATAACCAATAGCAGAACCTGGATGCACATATTGGTTCCCACATATTCTACGAAGATCTTTATCGGTCAGACCGCATAACAACATACGTTGTTCCCTTTGTCATCAGTATGTTACTTGCCCGAGATTCGATCGTCGATATCTTAATACCTAGTTCAATCTCGTTACCGGCAAGTCTCTTTACTCGTTCTGTAATACATCATCTCGCAACTAACTCATTAGTTGCAATACTTGCAAGGCTTATGTGATGTGCATTACTGAGAGGGCCCAGAGATTCCTCTCCGACAATCGGAGTGACAAATCCTAATCTCGAAATACGCCAACCCAACATGTACCTTTGGAGACACCTGAAGAGCTCCTTTATAATCACCCAGTTACGTTGTGACGTTTGTTAGCACACAAAGTGTTCCTCCGGCAAACGGGAGTTGCATAATCTCATAGTCATAGGAACATGTATAAGTCATGAAGAAAGCAATAGCAACATACTAAACGATCATGTGCTAAGCTAATGGAATGGGTCATGTCAATCACATCATTCTCCTAATGATGTGATCCCGTTAATCAAATGACAACACATGTCTATGGTTAGGAAACATAACCATCTTCGATCAATGAGCTAGTCAAGTAGAGGCATACTAGTGACGCTTAGTTTGTCTATGTATTCACACAAGTATTATGTTTCCGGTTAATACAATTCTAGCATGAATAATAAACATTATCATGATATTAGGAAATAAATAATAACTTTATTATTGCCTCTAGGGCATATTTCCTTCAGTCTCCCACTTGCACTAGAGTCAATAATCTAGATTACACAGTAATGATTCTAACACCCATGGAGCTTTGGTGCTGATCATGTTTTGCTCATGGAAGAGGCTTAGTCGACGGGCCTGCAACATTCAGATCCGTATGTATCTTGCAAATCTCTATGTCT
>NW_025243949.1:0-2842 GCF_018294505.1 Triticum aestivum
TCTTGAAGTTTCTTCTTCTCTTGCCTCACCCTTGTCTGCACGCTCTCGCCAGCCTTTAATAGGCGTAGGAGTTGTTGCTTGTCCAGATTTACTCCGGCCTCATCTGCATTGTTATCGTCAGCATTGCACACATGCCGCACTTTGCAATGGAATTATTTTTGGGAGCATACATTACCTGAGGAGGTCTCCTTGCCAATAGCCGAAACGGCCAGTGCGGCCACGAGTTGGGCCTTGCACTCCGCCAACTCCTGAGACAGTTGTGTGTTCTTCTCTGTAAGACCCTGCATAACATATGATACTTAAAACAGTTATCTTAACTATTTCAAGTCTCGGGGGCTACTGACATATATAACTATCAGATTTACTCACCCGTATGTCTTTTACATACTGCTCCGTGGCCCTGGCTAGACCATTTTGAGCGGCACAGAGGTACACATCTCCTGCATTAAAGGCGTTTAACGCCTCTGGAGAAAAACATGCGTCCTGAAGAATAGTCCGGCGATGCCTGTGGTTCATGGCACTCTCCACCTCTGAATTGGTGGTAGATAGCCCGTCTGTATCCTCTGTCAGAGGAGCGCCCGACGCGCGCCCTGTGTCCGCCTCCGCCTCCGGACCCGGCCTTGAAGTCTGGCCGGTGGATATAGTCCGGCGGGCTCTCTTCTTCCTAAGGAGAAGAGGGGCGTTAGAATGACTTAAGGGCATAGACCCTAGACATGAAATTCGCATGCCGTACCGTTGCCCCAGAGTCTCGATCTGGTCCGCACTTCTCTTTTGCCCGCCTGGCTTTAGCGGCCCTTGTAGGCTGCCCTCCGCGGGCCCGGCACTCCGCCTCAAGGATTTCCCCTGCAAAACGAAACATTATTGGTTTACAGCATTCAAAATAAGGCATGGACGGATCTCCTTCAAAAGTACCAGGACTTCGATCTCGGCTACATTTGAGGCTGGAAGTAATCCGGGATAGTCGGACATAATGGCCACTAAGGTGTTGTCCTTACTCAATCGATGAAACACCCCATCAATTAACTCCACACATAAGTCCGGATCCTCTTGGGAATCCGGATCGAGGAACCGTTTTGGGTCCTCGGGCTGTGGGGGAGGGCTGTTGATCTCCTTCACCGTCTGGCGTAGCTCCTGCGTTAATATCACCAGACGGAATACTCACTTATGGGAATTTCGAAAGCCGGTAGATAAGTGAAATTGTTCGCTTACCCAACTTGGAGGATTGTACATGGAGAATCCGCCCTCCGGGTTGGCACGGAGGAATTCCTCTTCTTCTCCCTTGTACAAAGCGGATAAAATTCTCCTTAAAGTGGCGGCTGAATCTGGCCCATTACGACCGCACCGGGTGGCGTCGTCCTCCCCGTTGAAATCCCACATGGGGTGGCCTCTGTATTGAAGCGGCTGCACCCCTCGCGTAATGCATATGGCCATGACCTTGATCACGGTCAGTCCGGAATGAGCCAACAAACTTATCCGGCTCATCAGGTAAAGGACGTCCCTGTCAGTTTCCCTCTGAGGATTCCGCGGGCGCCAGCTCAGGCGCTTCTTTAGCGGAGCATTATTAAACTCAGGGAGGCCGATCCATACAGGGTCCGGCAGGGGGATGTCATCTATATAGAACCACTCCGAGGGCCAGTCCTCGGATGTCCTCTTTGGGGTACCGGATAGATATACGGTCCCAGCGATGCGCCATAGATCGGCTCAGCCCACTTGATAAATATACCCCTCCTGAGAACGGGGCACGAGGCAGAACAACCTCTTCCACAGCGCGAAATGGGCCTCAACGCCCAAAAACAGTTTGTAGAGGGCCACGAAGCCCGCAATGTGCAGAATGGAGGCAGGCGTGAGGTGGTGTAGATGGAGGCTGTAGAACTCCAGCAAACCTCGGAGAAATGGATGAATTGGAAATCCGAGTCCTCTTATTAAATAAGGGACTAGTCATACCTGATCTCCTTGAGAGGGATGGGGGATGCTCTCTGCTTTCTCTCCGCCGCTATAAGTGGTGATCCCAGCTCGAACTAGGACCATATATGCTGGGGGAAGGACCCCTTGGATTGAAGCACTACGAGTTCACTATGCGGGACGGAGCATCTCTCCCAATCCCCAGGCTTGGGGCTGGGAGCGCGAGAGGAGGAGCCGCGTTGACTGTCCATGATGGAATGGTGGTCAGAAGTGCTCCGATGAAAGCTTGCGAAGGGGAGATGGTGTGGTTCGGATCTAGATCCCCGTCTCTTTTTATAGACAACTTATTTGAGTCGCTAGGGGGGAAATGCAAAAATACCTGACTTTTCGCATTCGTTTGACACGTGGAAAATGGCCTTTATTGGGCGTGGAAGCCAACGAGCGCAGCATTTATCAGAAGCCGGACACTATTCTACAAGTGCATGGAGCTGGAGAAGAACCCGCCTTGCAATGCCGAAGACAATTTGCTCGCCGGACTCGTCGTCATTGAAGCCTGGTTCGGGGGCTACTAAGGGAGTCCTGGATTAGGGGGTGTCCGGATGGCCGGACTATGACCTTTTGCCAGACTCCCGAACTATGAAGATACAAGATTGAAGACTCCGTCCCATGTCCGGATAGGGACTTTCCTTGGCGTGGAAGGCAAGCTTGGCGATACGATATGAAGATCTCCTCCCATTGTAACCGACTCTATGTAACCCTAGCCCTCTCCGGTGTCTATATAAACCGGAGAGTTTTAGTCCGTAGGACGAACAACAATCATACCATAGGCTAGCTTCTAGGGTTTAGCCTCTCTGATCTCGTGGTAGATCAACTCTTGTAATACCCATACCATCAATATTAATCAAGCAGGAGTAGGGTTTTACCTCCACCGAGAGGGCCC
>NW_025243950.1:0-2842 GCF_018294505.1 Triticum aestivum
ATATGGATGTCAAAACTGCATTCCTTAAATGGATATTTCTTAAAGAAGAGTTGTATATGATGCAACCAAAAGGTTTTGTAAATCCTAAAGGTGCTAAGAATGTGTTTTATACAAACTTTCGGAAAAGCCTATATTTACAAGAAAGTGAATGGGAGCTCTATAGCATTTCTAATATTATACTCCCTCCGTCTCAAAATAAGTGTCTCGGCTTTGTACTAGCCCTAATATAAATTTATACTAAGTTCCAGACACTTATTTTGGGACAGAGGGAGTATGTGGATGACATATTGTTGATTGGAAATGATATAGAATTTCTGGATAGCACAAAAGGATACTTCAATAAGTATTTTTCAATAAAAGACCTCAGTAAAGCTACTTATGTATTGGGCATCAAGATCAATAGAGATAGATCGAGACGCTTAATATGACTTTTACAAAGCACACACCTTGAAAAGATTTTGAAGGAGTTCAAAATGGATCAGTCAAAGAAGGAGTTCTAGGCTGTATTGTAAAGTTTGAAGTTGAGTAAGACTCAAATCTCGACCACGACAGAAGATAGAGAAAGAATGAAAGTCATTGAAAGTGCTAGTTATCGACTAGGGGGGGGGGGGTGAATAGGCGATTTTTATCAAAGTCTTCAAAACGTGGAAGTTTCGAAGACAAACAATAGAAATGACCTAATTGATATACAGCGGAAGATAAACTACAACAAGCAAGCCATAGTCAAGTATGCAATAGTGTTAACGTACAAAGACTAATAGCAACTAGGTAGTAAGGATCCGGATGGAAGATAGTATGAAGCCAATCAACAATAGTAGTCAAGCAATGAAGTCAAACAGATAAGACAGATAGGCAATGACTTCACGAAGACAAACTCAAAGTAAAGGAGGGAAGGGATAGAACCAGTCACTTGTTGAAGACACAGGATTTGTTGGACCAGTTCCAGTTGCTGTGACAACTGTACGTCTGGTTAGGGAGGCTGAGATTCAACTCAGAAGACCGTGTCTTCACCTTATTCCCCTTGAGCTAAGGACACACAGTCCTCGCCCAATCACTCTGGTAAGTCTTCAAGGTAGACTTCCGAACCTTCACAGACTTCGTTCACCGGCAATCCACAATGACTCTTGGACGCTCAGAACGCGACGCCTAACCGGCTGGAGGATACACAGTCTCAAGTGTAATAAGTCTTCAGGTCACACAGACAAAAAGACTTCAGTGATGCCTAACACTCTTTGGCTCTGGGTGTTTGGGCTTTGTCCTCGCAAGGATTTCTCTCTCAAAGGCTTCGAGGTGGATTGCTCTCAAAACGACAAAAGCCATAAACTAATTCTGAGCAGCCACCAATTTATGGTGTAGGGGGTGGGCTATTTATAGCCACAAGGCAACCCGACCTGATATGTCTGAAATGACCCTGGGTCACTAAGGAACTGTCACGTGTTCCAACGGTCAGATTTCAAACACACACGGCAACTTTACTTGGGATACAAGCAAAGCTGACTCATCCAGCTCTGGATAAGATTTGCTCTTATTGTCTTCGCTCGAAGACATAGGATTTGGGTTGCGCATCACTTCAGTCACTCTGACTTAGTTCACTTGGACCCCACTTAACAGTACGGTGGTTCTTATGACTCAACAAAGAAGAAAAGGAAACAACGAAACAACTCAGTCTTCGCGCTCCATAGTCTTCACTCAATGTCTTCTCATGTCATAGTCTTCAATGTGAACATCTTCACACACCACCATTGTCTTCAATGTCTTCATACATTTTTAGGGGTCATCTCCGGTAGGTAAACCGAATCAATGAGGGACACTACCCGCGTTATCCTGCAATTCTCACAAACGCATTAATCCCTCAACCAACTTTGTCGTCAATACTCCAAAACCAACTAGGGGTGGCACTAGATGCACTTACAATCTCCCCCTTTTTGGTGATTGATGACAAAGTGGTTGAAGTTTTCAACGGGAAATAAGTATGTGAAATTGTAAAGGATAGCGTATTGTCTTCATAAGTGGCAAGGGCTCCCCCTGAAGATGTGCATATAAATAATTTGCTTTTGGAATGCAAATGCACATGGCAGGTTATACTTGTGGAGATCCTCTTCAACTTATGAAGATAATTCATCATGCATGAAATGATATAGCTAAGAGAATGACATGCATAATGAAAAATGGACGTCTGCAGAATGATCTAAGTGCGGAAGTTATCATCGCACGTGGAAACGCAAATAAGTAGTAGACGACCATCAAGTTTAAGTGTTACAACTCAAAGAACGAAGTGTATCAAAGGCAAGAGTTGTAAGCACTAGGCAAAAATATAAAGCAACCGCCCTTATGAACCCGCTTGAAGACTATCAACTCATATGCTTCTCCCCCTTTTGTCAGTAATGACCAAAAAGGTTTGAAAACATAGAGCATCCTACTCGTCTTCTTGAGGAGTAGGTGAAGTAGCAGGGTTGTCGTTGTTGGTTGGCAGTGCAGACGAACTTGGTGCAGTGTCGATGCGTGCAGAAGTAGGGGGCGGTGAAGTTGCATCGTCTTCATCATCGATCACATTGGCATTTACAGTTGCCGCAGAGGAAGAATAGTCAGAGTCTTCAAGAGATGGAGTTCTACGTAGGACAACATTCCGTGGAGGAGTGGAGTCAAACTTGAATCTTTCAGTGAAGCCATCGTCTTGAAGATCTGCTTCAGCACTGAGCAGGGTCAAACTCTTCCATGATCGCCGACAAGTTTCGTGAGTGACAAATGTATTCTTGGTGGCAAGGTTTCAAATGCGATTTACATCCACCAAGAGGCTTTGCATCTGACGCTTGAGCCAAAAAAGATGCTTATCCTGTTTCTG
>NW_025243951.1:0-2842 GCF_018294505.1 Triticum aestivum
CACCGGAGGAGCGTACCGCTTACGTAATGCGTTCGATAACAGACTCGAGCCGAACCCATGGAACGCGGCCAGACTCCGGAGATTCTACGCCTAGCGCCGAACTCAGTGTTCGTCTCCTTACCTCCTCCTTTTTAATTATGCTCCCTCCCTCTTCCTTTCTCGATCCTTTTCTCTTCACACAAAGTATTTAATACAGTACAGACTCCCGGATTACTCCGGCCGCACTATGTGTGTAAGCAATACCTGGGGGCTTCCTATACGAAAGCTAAACATAACTTACTATAAAAGGCTTTTTGCCCATCACACATGTGTTTTCCATGTGTGCCTTTTCTTCACCATTATATGCATCGATACGACTTAAGATGTTGCCAAGCTGGGTTGCCTGGCTCCTGTGTTTATGCCCTACGTTCCTATTAATTTGGCTAAGGCATAAGGGGAGCACCTCTGCGATTGTTATTGTCGGTTCAGCCGGATGTGTACCTCAGACTGGGTGAAGCCGAAAGCTAGTTTCCTTAAGAGAATATTCGGTCGGTGAACAAAAGATGTCTTCATTTATCATAACATAAATCCCCAGAAGTTTTGTATCATGCGCTATGGTTCGCAGTTCGGACATGTGTCTTGTCGCATGCTTACCTAGGGAAAGGAACCCTTAACAGAACTATTCTCCCTGGAAGATGTTTCTTACTATCCATGTAATATAACATAACTAGTTGGGTACTTGTCTGTTCAAGCACTTATGACCCCTTACTATCCATGTAATATGCAATCTGATGTTCAGTTTACAGTTTGCTCCTCTAAAATATAATCTTCACTTAACACTTTGGTCCTCTGAAATGTAATGTTCAGTTAGAAAGTTTGGTCCAACAATTGCTACATTTTATAGTAGTGTTCTCAAGCATTCTTTGTTTTGTTATCTATCTTATCTTCTAGTACTTGCATCTGAAACTTTTCTCGTTTCCCCTACAACAATTCTATCTATCAATCCATCCACATCACTAGGATGTGGTTCCTCGATGCTGCCCTCAAAGGGCAATTTCCAAACCACAGAAAAAAATCACAGAACGACATCTCCTTAAACTCATCATATAAATAAAAATCCGCTGCATGTGGTGAACTTCTAGCATGGAAATAAAAGTTTTTCATGAAAATATTAGTGAATAGGAGATACTGTTCACACTGGTCGTGGAGGAAGTCGGTGAGGCCTGCATTCTCAGCCAAATAATAAAACTCGTCGTGAATTCCGGTGGCTCTCAAGAATGCATCACCAGGCCATTCACACGGCCGAACCTCCGTGGTGCGAGGAAGATTGTATTTGGGATTTTTATTCTCTTCATTCTGCTTATCCTTCGAGCTTCGGCTCAAAGAGCCTCTCAACAACCTCTTCGTCATTTTCTTCCTCTAAAAAATTTCTGAAATTTTTAGTGACTCAAAATAAAAGTGAACCAAACTCAACAAGATTGATAGCAACTACTCCCACAAGTGCCTAGAGGCTATATCATGCCTTAAAACTACTTTGGACCATATAAATTTGACATGCAAGCTCAAGAACAGGGTCACCTCAGCAGCAAAAATTTGCAATAAATAAAACACTAGAACAAAAACTAATTGGACCATTGGAGGAGTCACATACCGAAGAACAATCCCCCAAAGCAGTTTTGTGAATGGAGCTTTGAGCAAGGAGATCGAAAATGGCAGCAAAACAAGCTAGAACACGGGTTTGAGCTATAGGATGATTTTTTTTCTGGACGGAGACGAAGTGTGTGGGTGCTGGAATAAGTGGAGGGGGCCACGTGGGGCCCACGAGGCATGGGGCACGCCCCAGGGGTGTGGGCGCGCCCTGTACCCTTGTGGCCATATGGTGGGCCCCCTAGTGTTTTCTAAGTGCCAGAAATTCTTAAATATTCTACAAAAATCATACTCCATTTTCATAGCATTTGGAAAACTTTCATTTTCAGGGTATTTTTTGTTGCATGGATAATTCAGAAAACAGACAGAAAATACTATTTTTACTTTGTTTAATCTAAATAACAGAAAGTAAAAGGAGGGTACAGAAGGTTGTGTCTTCTAACTTCATCCATCTCATGCTCATCAAAAGGAATCCACTAACAAGGTTGATCAAGTCTTGTTAACAAACTTCTTCCAAATAACATGAAACCAGAGAATTTCGAATAACACTAGGTTACCTCAACGGGGATATGCATGTCCCCAACAATAAGAATATCATATTTCTCTTTGACAGTAGGAAGAGGGAATTCAAAACCTCCAATAGTAATCGTTGAAAATTTTCCAATAGAATTTATACTATGAACTTGAGGTTGTTTCTTCGGAAAGTGTATTGTATGCTCATTACCATTAACATGAAAAGTGACATTGCCTTTGTTGTAATGAATAACAGCCCCTGCAGTATTTAGAAAAGGTCTACCAAGAATGATCGACATATTGTTATCCTCAGGAATATCAAGAATAACAAAGTCCGTTAAAATAGTAACATTTGCAACCACAACAGGCACATCCTCACAAATAACGACAGGTATAGCATTTGATTTATCGGCCATTTGCAAAGAGATTTCAGTAGGTGACAACTTATTCAAATCAAGTCTACGATATAAAGAGAGAGGCATAAAACTAACACCGGCTCCAAGATCACATAAAGCAGTTTTAACATAGTTTCTTTTAATGGAGCATGGTATAGTTGGTACTCCTGGAACTCCTAGTTTCTTTGGTATTACACCCTTAAAGGTATAATTAGCAAGCATGGTGGAAATTTCAGCTTCCGGTATCTTTCTTTTATTTGTAACAATATCTTCCATATACTTAGTAGAAGGGTTCATTTTAAGCATAT
>NW_025243952.1:0-2842 GCF_018294505.1 Triticum aestivum
CTTAGAACCGGGGCTCCAAAAGCGTTTCGAGCAGCACGGAGCATATGAGATGTTCCAAGAGCTGAAAATGGTTTTCCAAGCTCATGCCCGGGTCGAGAGATATGAAGTCTCCGACAAGTTCTACAGTTGTAAGATGGAGGAGAATAGTTCCGTCAGCGAACACATACTCAAAATGCCTGGGTTGCACAACTGCTTGTCCCAGCTGGGAGTTAATCTCCCGGATGACGCAGTCATTGACAGAATCCTTCAGTCGCTCCCACCGAGCTACAAGAGCTTTATGATGAACTTCAATATGCAGGGGATGGAGAAAACCATTCCTTAGGTATATTTGTGTTGGAAATATGCCCTAGAGGCAATAATAAAATGATTATTATTATATTTCCTTGTTCATGATAATTGTTTTTTATTCATGCTATAATTGTATTATCCGGAAATCGTAATACACGTGTGAATACATAGACCACAACATGTCCCTAGTGAGCCTCTAGTTGACTAGCTCGTTAATCAATAGATAGTCATGGTTTCCTGACTATGGACATTGGATGTCATTGATAACGAGATCACATCATTAGGAGAATGATGTGATGGACAAGACCCAATCCTAAGCATAGCACAAGATTGTATAGTTCGTTTGCTAGAGCTTTTCCAATGTCAAGTATCTTTTCCTTAGACCATGAGATCGTGTAACTCCCGGATACCGTAGGAGTGCTTTGGGTGTACCAAACGTCACAACATAACTGGGTGACTATAAAGGTATACTACGGGTATCTCCGAAAGTGTCTGTTGGGTTGAAACGGATCGAGACTGGGATTTGTCACTCCGTATGACGGAGAGTTATCTCTGGGCCCACTCGGTAATGCATCATCATAATGAGCTCAAAGTGACCAAGTGTCTGGTCACGGGATCATGCATTACGGCACGAGTAAAGTGACTTACCGGTAACGAGATTGTACGAGGTATTGGGATACCAATGATCGAATCTCGGGCAAGTAACATACCGATTGACAAAAGGAATTGTATACGGGGTTGCTTGAATCCTCGATATCGTGGTTCATCCGATGAGATCATCGAGGAGCATGTGGGAGCCAACTTGGGTATCCAGATCCCGCTGTTGGTTATTGGCCGGAGAGCCGTCTCGGTCATGTCTACGTGTCTCCCAAACCCGTAGGGTCTACGCACTTAAGGTTCGGTGATGCTAGGGTTGTAGAGATATTAGTATGCAGCAAACCGAAAGTTGTTCGGAGTCCCAGATGATATCCCGGACGTCACGAGGAGTTCTGGAATGGTCCGTAGGTAAAGAATTATATATGGGAAGTCGAGTTTCGGCCATCGGGAAAGTTTCGGGGGTCACCGGTATTGTACCGGGACCACCGGAAGGGTCCCGGTGGTCCACCGGGTGGGGCCACCTATCCCGGATGGCCCCATGGGCTGAAGTGGGAGGGTAACCAGCCCCTGGTGGGCTGGTGCGCCCCCCCTTGGCCCCCCCTGCGCCTAGGGTTGGGAACCTTAGGGGAGGGGGCGCCTCCACTTGCCTTGGGGGGCAAGGCACCCCCCTTGGCCGCCGCCCCCAGGAGATCCCATCTCCTAGGGCTGGCGCCCCCCTGGGGACCCTATATATAGAGGGGGGGGGGGGAGGGAGGGCATCCGCACCCTTGCACTTGGCGCCTCCCTTTTCCCTTGCTACACCTCTCTCTCCCGCAGACAATTGGCGAAGCCCTGCCGAGATCCCTGCTGCATCCACCACCACGCCGTCGTGCTACTGGATCTTCGTCAACCTCTCCTTCCCCCTTGATGGATCAAGAAGGAGGAGACATCACGCTGACCGTATGTGTGTTGAACGCGAAGGTGCCGTCCGTTCGGCGCTAGGATCTCCGGTGATTTGGATCACGACGAGTACGACTCCCTCAACCCCGTTCTCTTGAATGCTTCCGCTCGATCTACAAGGGTATGTAGATGAACTCCTCTCTCTCGTTGCTAGATGAACTCATAGATTGATTTTGGTGAAACCGTAGGAAATTTTTTGTTTTCTGCAATGTTCCCCAACAGTGGCATCATGAGCTAGGTCTATGCGATGTTCTCTTTGCACGAGTAGAACACAAATTTTTTGTGGGCGTAGATGTTGTCAACTTTCTTGCCACTACTAGTCTTATTTTGCTTCAGCGGTATTGTGGGATGAAGCGGCCCGGACCGACCTTACACGTACGCTTACTTGAGACAGGTTCCACCGACTGACATGCACTAGTTGCATAAGGTGGCTAGCGGGTGTCTGTCTCTCCCACTTTAGTTGGAGTGGATTCGATGAAAAGGGTCCTTATGAAGGGTAAATATAAGTTGACAAATCATGTTGTGGCTTTTTTGTAGGTAAGAAAACGTTCTTGCTAGAACCCTATTGCAGCCACGTAAAAGATGCAACAATAATTAGGGGACGTCTAACTTGTTTTTGCAGCAATTGCTTTGTGATGTGATATGGCCAAAAGTTGTGATGAATGATGAATGATATATTGTGATGTATGAGATCATGTTCTTGTAATAGGAATCACGACTTGCATGTCGATGAGTATGACAACCGGCAGGAGCCATAGGAGTTGTCTTAATTATTGTATGACCTGCGTGTCAATGATTTAACGCCATGTAATTACTTTACTTTATTGCTAAACCGTTAGCTATAGTAGTAGAAGTAATAGTTGGCGAGCAACTTCATGGAGACACGATGATGGAGATCATGATGATGGAGATCATGGTGTCATGCCGGTGACGAAGATGATCATGGAGCCCCGAAGATGGAGATCAAAGGAGCTATATGATATTGGCCATATCATGTCACTACTATTTGATTGCATGT
>NW_025243953.1:0-2841 GCF_018294505.1 Triticum aestivum
ACCTAGTGCTTCATCATAACCGAGGTCTCTTGCATTTCCCTACAAGTAATTGGATCTCATATGGAGATGTTTAGTGAAGTAGAATGGAAAAAATCGAGTGCAACTACACAAAAACTAGTCTCTAACTGTCGTTCGGAATTAGTTTTGCGCAGTGTTAACTGAAACATGGATATCTGACTCATACGGAGTCCCTTTTGGCTCCACAAGTAGTCAAAACGTTTGAGACGAACAGATGCTTCAATGTATTCTTTCATAGGGAACTTTTGGAGAACTTTTCTTAAGGAGTTCGTTCAGAAACTTGTATAGAAACTTTCTTAATGAGCACTCGACAAACGCATTTCGAGAACATACACAAAGTCCCAGCTATGGACCTAGTGCATCATCATAACCGAGGTCTTTTGCATTTTCCTACAAGTAGTTGGATCTCATATGGAGATGTTTAGTGAAGTAGAATGGAAAAAATCGAGTGCAACTACACAAGAACTAGTGTGTAACTGTCGTTCGGAATCAGTTTTGCGCAGCGTTAACTGAAACATGGGTATCTGACTCATACGGAGTCCGTTTTCGCTCCATCGGTAGTCAAAACGTTTGTGACGACCAGATTCTTCAAAGGATTCTTTTAAAGGGAACTTTTGGAGAACTTTTCTTATGAAGTTCGTTCAGAAACTTGTATAGAAACTTTCTTAATGAGCACTCGACAAACGCATTTCGAGAACATACACAAAGTCCCAGCTATGGACCTAGTGCATCCTCATAACCGAGTCTCTTGCATTTCCCTACAAGTAATTGGATCTCATATGGAGATGTTTAGTGAAGTAGAATGAAAAAAACCGAGTGCAACTACGCAAGAACTAGTCTGTAACTGTCGTTCGGAATCAGTTTTGCGCAGTGTTAACTGAAACATGGATATCTGACTCATACGGAGTCCGTTTTGGCACCACAAGTAGTCAGAACGTTTGTGACGACCAGATGCTTCAAAGGATTCTTTCATAGGGAACTTTTGGAGAACTTTTTTTCAGGAGTTCGTTCAGAAACTTGTATAGAAACTTTCCTAATGAGCACTCGACAAAGGCATTTCGAGAACATACACGAAGTCCCAGCTATGGACCTAGTGCATCATCATAACCAAGGTCTCTTGCATTTCATATGGAGATGTTTAGTGAAGTAGAATGGAAAAAATCGAGTGCCACTACACAAGAACTAGTGTGTAACTGTCGTTCGGAATCAGTTTTGCGCAGTGTTAACTGAAACATGGATATCTGACTCATACGGAGTCCGTTTTGGCCCCACAAGTAGTCAAAACGTTTGTGACAACCAGATGCTTCAAAGGATTCTTTTATAGGGAACTTTTGGAGAACTTTTCTTATGAAGTTCGTTCAGAAACTTGTATAGAAACTTTCTTAATGAGCACTCGACAAACGCATTTCGAGAACATACACAAAGTCCCAGCTATGGACCTAGTGCATCATCATAACCGAGGTGTTTTGCATTTCTGAACAAGTAGTTGGATCTCATATGGAGATGTTTAGTGAAGTAGAATGGAAAAAATCGAGTGCAACTACACAAGAACTAGTGTGTAACTATCGTTCGGAATCAGTTTTGCGAAGTGTTAACTGAAACATGGATATCTGACTAATACGGAGTCCGTATTGGCTCCACAAGTAGTCAAAACCTTTGTGACGACCAGATGCTTCAAAGGATTCTTGTATAGGGAACTTTTGGAGAACTTTTCTTATGAAGTTCGTTCAGAAACTTGTATAAAAACTTTCTTAATGAGCACTCACAAACGCATTTCGAGAACATACACAAAGTCCCAGCTATGGACCTGGTGCATCCTCATAACCGAGGTCTCTTGCATTTCCCTACAAGTAATTGGATCTCATATGGAGATGTTTAGTGAAGTAGAATGGAAAATATCGAGTGCAACTACACAAGAACTAGTCTGTAACTGTCGTTCGGAATCAGTTTTGCGCAGTGTTAACTGAAACATGTATATCTTACTCATACGGAGTCCATTTTGGCTCCACAAGTAGTCAAAACGTTTCTGACAACCAGATGCTTCAAAGGATTCTTTCATACGGAACTTTTGGAGAACTTTTATTAAGGAGTTGGTTCAGAAACTTGTATAGAAACTTTCTTAATGAGCACTCGACAAACGCATTTGGAGAACATACACAAAGTCCCAGCTATGGACATAGTGCATCCTCATAACCGAGGTCACTTGCATTTCCCTACAAGTAATTGGATTTCATATGGAGATTTTTAGTGAAGTAGAATGTTAAAAATCAAGTGCAACTATACAAGAACTAGTATGTAACTGTCGTTCGGAATCAGTTTTGCGTAGTGTTAACTGAAACATGGATATCTGACTCATACGGAGTCCGTTTTGGCTCCACAAGTAGTCAAAACGTTTGTGACGACTAGATGCTTCAAAGGATTCTTTCATACGGAAGTTTTGGAGAACTTTTCTTAAGGAATTCGTTCAGAAACTTGTACAGAAACTTTTCTTGATGAGCACTCGACAAACGCATTTCGAGAACATACACAAAGTCCCGGCTATGGACCTAGTGCATCATCATAACCGAGGTCTCTTGCATTTCCCTACAAGTAACTGGATATCATATGGAGATGTTTAGTGAAGTAGAATGGAAAAAATCAAGTGCAACTACAGAAGAACTACTATGTAACTGTCATTCGGAATCAGTTTTGCGCTGTGTTAACTGAAACATGGATATCTGAATCATACGAGTCCGTTTTGGCTCCACAACTATTCAAACCGTTTGTGACGACCAGATGCTTCAAAGGATTCTTTCATAGGGAACTTTTGGAGAACTTTTTTCA
>NW_025243954.1:0-2841 GCF_018294505.1 Triticum aestivum
CAGTATAGAGTACACGCGCATGACATCAAGCCACGTAATGTCATGCATGACTCTCTACGTTTTTCTTGAGTTGATGCATGACTCTCTACGTGTGCAGCCGGCCATTGTTTGGTGCTACAGGGGCATTTTGTACAAGGCAATCAATAAAAGAGTACCCGATGGGCCTGGGCTATAGCCTATAGGTTACACTGAAACCACCGCCTGGTGGCCCTATAGTTGAACTTGCACAAGATCCACTAATGGAGGAGCACAAGAGGGCAAATTAACATGTGGTTTTTTTGTGTGAGAAAACTTATCTATTATGTTCAATCATCGCAATACAATAAACACCATAAATAATAACAATTACATATAGATCCGTAGGCTACCTAGCGACGACTATAAGCACTGAAGCGAGCCGAAGGCGCGCCGTCGTCATCGCCCCTCTCTTGTCGGAGCCGGGCAAAACTTGTTGTAGTAGATAATGGAGAAGTTGTTGTGCTAAGGCCTGTAGGACCAGCGCATCAAAACTGTAACCATCGTCGTTGAAGAGTAGTATAGATCGGAAGGATCCAACCGAAAAACACTCGAACGTAGACGAACTACGACTAGACCCGAGCAAATCCATCAAAGACCCACCGATGATGCTTGATGTCCCTGGACGGGGGCTAGAAGAGGAGAACCTTATTTCATCTTCAAAGAGTTGTTATCATCTTGCCTTCCCGAGCAAGACACTAATCTTAAAAAAACTCGAGGAAACATCTAAAAATACATTCCTCCCACCGGCAAGGCCGGGATCCACCACGTCACCATGGCGCTAAGGCCATCGAAAACAAGACGGACCGGCGAAGATGCCGCCGAAAGGTAGAGAAACCCTAGTCTTTTTTTTTTGAGAGAGAAACCCTAGTCTCTTTTTAGGAGAGGAGGCGCGTGCGTGGTCGTAGTTTTTAACTTTGCACGTCCTTATGAACATGTGGATTTGACTAAACCGTCGATGCTCACATGTGGTGGAGAATCACCTCTCAAGTATTTTAATCATTTTTCCCTAAAAGAAGTATTTTAATCATTTTAAAAGTAGTAGAACACAAGTAATAATACGGAGTGGTGGATGGGGCGACGCTACGTACATAAATATTCCGCAGTCTGTGACTACACCGTTTACGTAGATAATGGGCAATTTATTTCATGTATAACAGCAGGAAACATAATTAACGATGATGGTATAGACGTCCATTTCATCTCCTTTATTACCCCCATCACTCTAGCGGCCTAGGCGCTGTCCTGCAGCGTCTGGAGCAGCGCCGAGCGGAGGCCATCAGCGTCCTGCATCGAGGGTGGCACGTCCACGACGACGTCCTGCAGGGTCACGCCTTGCACGCGGCTAACGCAGGCATGCTGCACCTGCAGCTCCAGCGACCGGAGCGCGCCCATCAGCCGCGCCGGAGCGTGGCTGGCTGCTGTGGTCACACGCACCGCGGCCGCGTCACTTCCCACCATCCGCACGTCCACCGCTTCATCTACCTGCACGAACTTGGAAGCGGCCACAGAGCTCTGCTCCAGTTCCTTGTTGGCCTCGTCCCCGAGGCGCGCCACGCGGGAGCGCAGCTCCGCGATGTAGGCGACGGCGTCTGCCAGGAGTGATGCCTTGTCCATGCGGGACACGTTGGGGACGGCAGCTCGGAGATCGCAAAATCGACGGTTCAGTTTGTCGCGGCGCAGCCGCTCGGCCTGCACATGGCTGACGGCGCTATGGCGACCGTCAGAGCGGGGCCCGGTTTTCCGGCCCCGCCGGTTGGTTTGGCACTGCAGCGTTGCCGGGAGGCTCGGTGGCAGCTCGGAGAGCTCAGCGCTCCGGAGGAGCGTTCTCCCCGTGGGAGACAGCTCCCTGTCCGCGTTCTGGGACATCGTGCCGTCGTCGAACAGCCATTGTTCGGGAATTTCCCGGGACACGAACTCGAGCACCTGCTGGCCTACGGTGGAGAAGTGGGAGGACGGTGAGGGTGGAACGAAGGAGGAGGACGGAGAGAGGAGATCGTCCATGGACGGCAGCACGATATCGCTACTCTATCGCTTGGAAGTGACAAGCAGAGATATGATCATATGATCGCTTGGGTGTGTTTATATACTGCTGGCATATTTGCAGTTATACTCTCGCAGAACGGATTATTTCGAAGCAGTGGCCTAGACGCATCTCATTGTCTTTTGAGGTGGCAGTAGCGGCTTAGAATCATATGAAGTGGCAGAGGAAACTTTATTGCGGCAGCTACATGGTCCCATGTGAACAATGTTGACTCAGCTGAGATTGAGTGCAATCAGAAACGGTATTATTTTGACAGTAAATATTGTATGTAATAGCTTGATTGTCGATGCATACTATTTTTTTTCTCGAATATGTACGAGTGTGCGTATCTCTTATAGAAAGGGGAGGGTGAAGTACCCAAACCACCATAGATGTTACAGCTTGTTAGACACTACAACATCGGCACTCCACATTGGGTTTACAATGCTGGCTCCTGACTCTGCAAATGCTTATCTCGTTAACTGTTTCCCAGAAGTAGATGAGGTAGACACTACCAGAAAAACTGGGTTTGCCGACGGCCAAATCTATGCCGACGGCCCCCGTCGGCATCGCCAGACCTATGCCGACGGCCAAGGATAGGCCGTAGGTGCAGAAAAGGCGTCGGCATACATACATCTATGCCGACGGGGCCGTCGGCATAGACGAGGCCGTCGGGACCGCCCGAGATACGCCTACGGGGCCCGTCGGCATAGCGCAGGCCGTCGGCTTAGCCCGGGCCCACCACCCCGGTCAGTGCTGATCATTTGACGGTGTTTATCCTACACTGACGGGCGGTAACGGCG
>NW_025243955.1:0-2841 GCF_018294505.1 Triticum aestivum
AGCAACAAATCATATGATCGGGAGCAAGGACTTGGTGGTGGACGTGCACAAGATCCCATCTATGCCCACCAATGTTGAATGGGCTGATGCCTCACATTCTAAGGTATTGGGTCTTGGCAAGGTTGTCATTTCTCATGATCTAACGATCGAGAAAGTCATGCTTGTTGAGTCCCTTGCGTTCAATTTACTTTCCGTTCATCAATTTGCACTCATGGGCTTTGCCACCTTCTTTGATATTGATACCATGGCCCTCTTGTGGAGCAAGACTCTTAAAGTAGCCTTTGTTGGGCATGTCGAGAATGGTCTTTATGTGATTAACTTTTCGGAGCAACCCACTAAGACCGCGACATGCCTAATGGCTAAAGTTGATGTGGGATGGCTTTGGCATCGCCGTTTAGCCCACGTCAATATGAGATCTTTGCAAAGTCTTCTCAAGGGGGACCATGTTCATGGACTAACGAATGTTAGTTTTGCCAAAGATCATGTTTGCAGTGCTTGTATCGAAGGAAACCTTCATGAGACGTCTCACCCTCCCACAACTATCATCTACTCGAAGAGACCCTTGGAGCTCCTGCACATGGACCTCTTTGGGCCTCCATCCTTTGATAGTCTTGGGGGTAGAAAGTATTGCTTGGTGATTGTGGATGATTATTCAAGATACACTTGGGTATACTTCTTCAAGAGGAAGAGTGAGACTCAACAAACCGTCATCGACTTTGCAAATGAAGCTCAACGTCAACATAATGCGAAGATCTTGACAATAAGAAGTGACAACGGTACCGAGTTCAAGAACTACACCTTGGATGAGTTTCTTAGTGATGAGGGGATCAAGCACCAATATTCTAGACCATATACCCCTCAACAAAATGGTGTTGCGGAGAGGAAGAACCGGACGTTGATGGATGCTGCAAGGACCATGATGGCGGAATTCAAGTCTCCATACAACTTTTGGGCCAAAGCCATCAACACTGCATGTCATGCATCCAATCGGCTCTATCTCCGCAAAGGCTTGAACAAGACTCCGCATGAGATACTCACCGGGAACAAGCCCAATATCAAGTACTTCCGGGTGTTCGGATGTTAGTGTTTCATTCTCAAGAAAGGTGTTCGTTTGTCTAAATTTGAGGCTAGAGCTCATGAGGGCATATTTGTTGGTTATGCTACAAACTCTCATGCTTACCGTGTTCTCAACAAGTCCAACGGACTCATTGAGGAGACGTGTAACGTGGAGTTTGACGAAAATAACAGCTCCCAAGTGGAGCAAAGTGGTACTTGTGATGTAGGTGATGAAATTCCTCCCCAAGCCATAAGAAGAATGGGTATTGGTCATATTCTACCCATTGAGGAACCCCTTGTGGCCGAAGGAGAAGGACAATGCTCCACTCCAGTGGAGCCTTCACCTACTCAAGACCCACACGCTTTCGAAGAACAAAGTGTAGGCCCTCAACCTCGGGAACAAGACCAAGGGCAAGATCAATCTCAAGATGGTGGTGAACCTCCACATGATGCCCAAGGTCAAGTTCTCCCCTTCGAGCAAGTTCAAGATCATGAGCAAGCTCAAGATCAAGAACAAGCTCATGACGACGCTCAAGATGATCAAGTGAACCCTCCTCCTTCCACATCCGAGGAGGATTTAGAGTGTCGTGCCGCGAAGATTGCTTCCAAACTCACCACCAAAGGTCATCTCATGGAGAATGTGGTTGGAAGCCTAAGAAAGGGGGTAAGCACTCGTAGACAATTAGCAAACTATTGTGAACATCACGCGTTTGTCTCTTGTGTTGAACCCCATAAGGTCTATGAGGCGCTCGAAGACTCGGATTGGCTCAATGCCATGCATGAGGAACTCAACAACTTCGAGTACAACAAGGTGTGGAGATTGGTGCCAAGGCCTTCGGGGAACCATAACATCATTGGAACCAAGTGGATCTTCAAGAACAAGCAAGATGCTCATGGGAACATCATTCGCAACAAGGCAAGATTGGTAGCACAAGGCTACTCCCAAGTCGAGGGTATCGACTACGGTGACCTTTGCTCCCGTTGCTCGCCTTGAATCCATTCGTTTGTTGATTGCTTATGCTTCCCATCACAACTTTAAGTTGCAACAAATGGATGTGAAAAGTGCTTTTCTTAATGGTCCCATTAGTGAGTTGATTTATGTCAAGCAACCCCCTGGGTTCGAGGATCCTTACTTCCCGGATCATGTGTATCAACTCGATAAGGCACTCTATGGCCTTAAACAAGCCCCACGTGCATGGTATGACCACCTTACCGAGTTGTTACAAGATCGTGGATTTGAAGTTGGGCTAATCGATCCCACTCTTTTTACTAAGAAGGTCAAAGGGGAGTTGTTTGTGTGCCAACTATATGTTGATGACATTATCTTTGGTTCTCCTAACAAAGCTTTCAATGAAGAATTTGCCGCTCTCATGACCTCTAAGTTCAAGATGTCTTCGATGGGAGAGTTGAAGTTCTTCCTTGGTTTTGACATCAAACAAAGAAGAGAAGTAACCTTCATCAACCAAGCCAAATACACTCAAGACATGCTAAAAAGATTCAAGCTAAGTGATGTCAAGCCGGCTTCTACTCCAATGCCCACCAAGTGCCAACTTGACATTGATCCCAATGGTAAAGCGGTGGATCAAAAGGTATATCGCTCCATGATTGGTTCTTTGCTTTACCTTTGTGCATCTAGACCGGATATCATGTTGAGTGTGGGGATGTGTGCATGGTTTCAAGCCGCACCAAAGGAAAGTCACTATGTGGCGGTCAAGCGAATCTTTCGATATTTGGCTCATACCCCAAACTTTGGCTTATGGTACCCAAGAGGGGCAAACTTCAAAC
>NW_025243956.1:0-2841 GCF_018294505.1 Triticum aestivum
ATGGGGGCTGCCAAGGGCTGTTGCTCGTCTTTTGTCGAGTGTCTCTGCACCATGTGGTGCGATAGCTTTTAGCAGGGCGCAAATGTAGGAAGGCTCTTCTGAACAGCGTCCCTTTCACTTCATGTGAAAGTAGCACAAATTATATAAATAAGAATAAGAATAAGAAAGAGAAGCGTAATGTTACCGTGTTGTCGGCTTTGTATGTAAAGCCTCCTGATCCGGAGAAACTCGATAGATTCGAAAACTACGAATCGATAGCCCCGGAAAACTCTGTTTTGAACTCGTACTTGATTGGAAAGAATTTGGACCTGGGGACCCTGGATCTATCGGCCTGTCATACTAATTTTCCTATGTGAGGACCCGGTATTTCAGCTCACGCTTGAGTGCTTGCCTGTTTTTCCTTCAATTCTTATTCGGGATTGCCCCTATTTAAAAGTGGCACCCCGTCTCCATTCACACTCTCACCATGCAACGCAGGACAAAGGTGTATTTCACTGTTCGAAAAAATGCTAACTAAGGCCGAGGAACAAGGAACAAAGGTTTGAACCAGCTTTCGTAAGGAGTCTTCTTCCTCATACAGGAACAACTGGAACAACAGTTTCGAACATTGCATCGGGCCTCCTCGCCGGGAACCTTTGGGTCCCCGTCTCGTCATCCCTTTCTTTCCTCAGCCGGACAAGGACAACTTTCAGTTAAGACCAGCCCCTCTTTTTCTTCTGTGCTTGGCATGATTCATGTAAGGTTAGCACTCGTCACTAGACGAGATAGTGATTGTCAACACCCCACACAACTCTCACTCTCACTCTGGCAAAAGGAAATGAATGTATCTACTCCTTCAAACAACAGGAAAGCAGACACGCATCCTACCCGCATCAATGCCTCTGCCCTCTTGTATCTACATATCATGATATGGATACCCTTGGTCATTAATAAAGGGAAGATGATTTTAGCCGAGGTGATCGGACTAACACTGAGTGCATTTGTCCCGGCTAGGCTTATTACGTTCTTAGTGTTCTAAAGTGGGACAGGCGCTAGCTCTAGTAACCATTCTCCATTGATTGGAAAGGGCTTAGAAAGGCATTTATGAAACTAAGAAAGCATCACTCTGGCTTAGAGTCACCAACCATCGAACCATCTCCAGGTCACAGTCACCCACCAGGAAGGCATAGAGGCAAGACAGAAAGTAAAGACAGCAGGAATCGAACCTAGGAATAGTAAAATGATGATTCAAAGCGCTACCGGGATGCAGCTCTTGTTCGAGGTAGGTTAGTAGCTCTAGCCAGAAGTCGAAAAGCATTAGTTGGTGGTAGCCCTTAGGAACACGAGGAGGCTAATGTAGTGAAACTGGATGAGCAATGACGAGGCCCTTTCACGCTATCGCCCTGGATTGTTCACCTAGTTCAGAGAACACTCAGGTTGCTTAGAAAGCGTAGCGTTAGGAGACACCAGGGTGTTAGCATTCAAGAATGAGATCACACCAGTGGTACCAGAAGCTCCAAAGACTGTTGAAAACAAAGGGAGTGGACAGACAAAGAAGAGAAAGGAACAAGAACCCAGTCGTCGAACCAGTATAAAGCCCTAAGTGATCTGCTCTACAAGAGTATATTAACTCATGTTCGGAGTATGAACAGGGAAACCCGATACCTACTACCTTAGAAGAAAGAATTCCGGAAGAAATGAAGAAGAGCTGTTCGACAGCGATCCTTACCTATCAATTCATGAAATTGGAGTTTGATGTTGTGTTGTAAACGAAATCTTCAGAGAAATGGAAGACAGGCAGAGTATAGATTAGTTCATCTCTCCACTCAATGAATTCCACATTCATATCCAATCTCATTTCATTAGCAAAAGATACCGCTACGCTCTAAATTGCTCTATTGACTTCGGATAGACGTGATCGAAACCAATATGCTTGGTTAGTTCATGCTTGACTGGATCATTGGCAATCTGAATAGGATTCGGAGTCTCCTGTACTGCCTTCATTCACTGCCAAGCTCTAGTAAATATCTGAGTGAGTAAGTTATGGATCGTGGGCTTTTCCATCTCCTGCTTACGGCAATATCTGCTTCTTTTTAGCTGAAGACAAGGGCCCCTCCTATAAGGTATTTTGTAGTTGGTGGGAGCGCTTTGGCGCGAGAAGTGATAGCTATGGCTTAACAAGCATCAACTGTTCGCACAAGCGCTGGTATCTTTATGTGTCCCGTGAGAAAGAGAAATAAGTGGATGGTATCGATCGAGGCAAGTAATAAAACATGCTGGGAAAACTTGAACTGACGGATGCAGAAAAGAAGGTACTCGTGATGGACGATCTTGACGATGACAATGGCACATCTCAGTCGTCGGCTGTGTGTCAAGTCCATCAATTCCAAAGGAGTGGTTTGTTTGCTTCACTTCACTTTACGATACTGTTCCATTGCTTCTGTGCAGTAAGAAGTTGGCAACAGGGATTTCGGATAGGTAGGTTCAGTCAACCCAAGAGAACTGTTGGCGTGATGAGCTAATGGGTATAGATATTTTTTGCAGGTTGGATACCGTTGAGGTCAGTGCAGGTATAAGAAAGGCTGAGAGACGAGAAAACGGCTGTCCCGTGGCTATCGAATTAAGAACGATAACAGGACTTGTAGGTTCTCGTGCAATTCTGGATCATGTGACAAAAACAGGTCACTTGACTCAGTCTGTCACTTTCAAGCCGTTGCACAAGCACTTATGAAATTGAAATAGGGGCATCCATTTTCGAGCTCTATCGCACTTTCCACACCTGTTGTGTACAATCATCCATACATAAGTATAACAAAAGATTCGGATCCGGAAACCGAAACAAGACATAGTTGGATAGGTGCC
>NW_025243957.1:0-2841 GCF_018294505.1 Triticum aestivum
TTTTTTTTTCTCGGGATGGGCATTTCTCGTGGGGCGGCGAGAAACGTGGATACCGCCCGGTATCCAAATTTATCGGGCGGTACCCAAAACCTTGGTCATAACCATGTAAAACCGCACCAAAAAATGGCGTTATTTACATTTTATGTCGTTTTATTACATTTCTGATTTTAGGGCACATAAGTATACATTTTCTTATGTTCTTTTTGACTTCCAACGTATGCAATGACGTATAAGTAGAAAGGGTGTGGAAAAGTAACAATTAATTCCTCGTCGTTAACGTTGGTACTGAATAGCATGAACCTACTGCTGTTTGTTTCCTCATAGTCAAAGGTCACTCTCCTCTATATGTTTGTTTCCTTGTATATGGAAAATCGGTCTTTGATACGAGATTCTCTTTCTTTTGGTGGCATGCTCTTATGAGATATCGATGGGAGCTTTTTGTGGTGTAAGTTGATTCTATATTTGTACCACCATTTTATAATGCTGAGAGAGCTGAAATACTACCCACGTGGATGTCTTCTATGCATAGTCTGCTTTCTAGAAGACTCTAAAAGATGCATCGACGTTATAATTTTTTTGCGGGTGATATGGAGAGTCTAAACAGAACTGAGTGTTTTTCTAAATCTGTCAGAAAGTTACATACAGACCGATAAATAGCTAGAAATACAAATTTGTGTCGAGGAAAAACTTCTCTATAGATTGTGAAATGGTATATTCACTTAATTAAGTGGGTGAGAGAGCGGGGATTCGGTGTCCATGCTCAGCTGCACCCGCGATGAACAAAAAACACACACACAAAAAGAACTAGAATTGAAAATTTCCGTTTTTTTTTTTTGCATGGAAGATAATTTGGTTCGGGAGGTGTGCTCCAAATTTCAGATCATCTACACATCTGAGTATCTCTTAGAAAAAAAGACAAATTTAGGGTATGTGAAAAAGTTTACTGTTCACTTATTTTCCTGACCCAATTTGTATTTTTTTTTGCTGAGAGCTACTCATATGTCCAAATGATCCGAAATTTGGAGCGCACCTCCCGCACCAAGTTATCTTCCATTTAAACAATCATTTTTTTTAAAAATTGTTTCAGTATTTTTGTGAATTTCCTTTTCACCGGGTTCACTGGGCTTAGAAATGGATATTCGCGCTTCTGTAGGTGTGACGCCTCTCCTCTAAAAAAAGTCCCTCCTGTAGGTTGCTGGTATTGAAGCAGTGCCGAGGGTTACGCTGGATCTAGAGCTTTGACTCATTGCGGAGTGAGTCGAGTCTCCACCCTTTTTGTCCCTTTTCTACTTTTTCGGTCTATCTTCCGTTCAACATCAAATTTACGTGGATGAACAGTACTCTATGTATGTAACAAACCAAAAGTAAATAATAACAATTTGACCCAAGAATTCGAGAAAGCGCCACTTACACACGAGACAATGCCAGCTGTACCAGTCGTTGTACACACATGTTACATTTGGTGGGGTAAATGTTTTTTGACCGCTCTATTAGTAGCTAGCTACTGTGCATGCATGGTTCAGCTGGGGGTCAAAGTTGATAATGGCAGCAGTGGTTCAGTACGTAGGTTATAATATGTGGCGTACGTACATTGTTGTGAGCTTGACAGGCAGCAACCAATCGAAAACTGGTCAATCGGCAGACCTTCCCATGGGCCCCTCTACCAGCCAGACCCTTTTGTCCAGGTGCCAAACCGAGACGTTCACGTGGCAGGATGTACAAATATAGGTATATAGAGTACTTACGTGTGTGGCTCTTGCCAGTTGTGCAGGGAGAAACCGTGTGCACAAATATAGGTATTTGTCTCGTAACGACGACCAGACTAGACATCAGAGTCCAGAGTTAGCAAGGTGCATGGTGCATGCATGGTGCACTCTCCAGACAAAGTATGGATGGTACACTAGCCCTAGACGAAAAACAAAACCTGATTAGCGCATGCATGACGTTTAGTAAATTTTCCACACGGCTCGCAACTCGGTGGAGGATCGACGCGGCTGCAACCTCGCCTCCTCTCCTCACCCTATAAATCTGGAGGGCATGCATGCATTGCTCGTATCCCCCATCCATCCCAAGACATAGCAGCAGCAGCCTGCAACGTACTTTTGTTCATCCCATATCATCCACGCTACAACATCAGCCGATCAGTAGCAAATCACATTAGTCAAGCACGTGATGGCTGCTGCGCATGTATGCTTCTCCTTATCCTCCTTCGCGCCATTGCTCCATTCGACTTTGCCGGTGGCCAGAAATGGTGGCCAGAGTGGCCGAAACCGTGGGTTATTTCGCCCTTCGCCAGTGATATATCCAGGGCGGGAGCCTGTGTCCCATGAGCTGTCCGATGATTTTGACTTCCAGGTATATATTTTTACGGTACAAACATATATAGACCGCAACATTAGCATGTACTTTGAATGCAATTAGCATGAATGATTGTGTGCCTTTTTCTGGCTAATTATACTGCCTTGTCCCTAAATTCATGTAGTATAAACCAAGTCAAAAATTTAATCCGTCCACAAGAATCTTCTAACCACAGTCTGGCAATTCATGGATTGCCTTTTCAAGATAACTTCGAATAATTACTTCTATTCAGGAACCAGCGAGACATAGAAAATGTGTGTCCCATTAATTAATGATGTTTCTGGAATGAGCACAATTTCAATCTCTATGTTTTATTGTTAATTTCTGAACTATGTTAATAAAATATAAACCTACATTATATGCACTATTTTCCTATGATATCGCCTAATGTTGAATGCAAATAATATATGATATATATTGCACTTATCTAGACTTTGTATTCTTTTTAAAAAGAAGTTTGCTCTATGTGCAATACCAGGAAAG
>NW_025243958.1:0-2841 GCF_018294505.1 Triticum aestivum
AATGGAAAAGTAACTTAGCAAAGATCAATATGTGAAAAGCTTGTAGGCAATGGATCAATGATGGATAATTATGTCGGATGGCATTCATCATGCAACGGTTATAACATAGGGTGACACAAAACTAGCTCAAGTTCATCACTATAATGTAGGCATGTATTCTGAATATAGTCATACGTGCTTATGAAAAAGAACTTGCATGACATCTTCTGTCCTACCCTCCCGTGGCAGCGTGGTCCTATTGGAAACTAAGGGATATTAAGGCCTCCTTTTAATAGAGTATCGGACCAAAGCATTAGCACTTAGTGAATACATGAACTCCTCAAACTATAGTCATCGTCGGGAGTGGTCCCGACTATTGTCACTCCATGGTTGCCGGATCACAACACGTAGTAGGTGACTATAACTTGCAAGATAGGATCAACAACACAAATATATTCATGAAAACATAATAGGTTCATATCTGAAATCATGGCACTTGGGCCCTAGTGACAAGCATTAAGCATAGCAAAGTGATAGCAACATTAATCTTAGAACATAGTGGATACTAGGGATCAAACCCTAACAAAACTAACTCAATTACATGGTAAATCTCATCCAACCCATCATGGTCTAGCAAGCCTATGATGGGATTACTCACGCGCGACGGTGAGCATCATGAAATTGGTGATGGAGGATGGTTGATGATGACGATGGCGACGGATTTCCCTCTCCAGAGCCCCGAATCGTAAAACGCGATGAATCCTTCTCTCTGATTTTTTTCTCCCTGAGAGTGAATATATGGAGTTGGAGTTGAGGTTAGTGGAGATCCAGGGGGCCCACAAGGTCGAGTGGCGCGCCCTAGGGGGGTGGGCGCGCCCCCACCCTTGTGGCCAGGGTGTGGGCCCCCTTCACTTGATTCTTTCTCCAATATTTTTTATTAATTCCAAAACTTATCTCCGTGAAGTTTCAGGTTATTCCGAGAACGTTTATTTCTGCACAAAAATAACACCCGTGCAATTCTACTAAAAAAGTGTTAGTCCGGGTTAGTTCCATTCAAATCATGCAAGTTAGAGTCCAGAACAAGGGCAAAAGAGTTCGGAAAAGTAGATACGACGGAGACGTATCAGCAGCGTGACCAACCCACCCCTCGATCAGGTCAGGCCCAGGCGACGCCGAGGTCCGTGCACCTGGAGAAGCATCGCCGCTTCCTGGTGACCATTGCGACCACCGAGCCAACCCAGCTCGTGTCGATGAAGACAGACCCCGGAGCCACGCAAACCTGCAGGATTTCCGCCTCCGCACCAAGGTACAGCCCACATCCTTTCCTCCACCCCAGCGTGCCGCCCCAGCCCTCTCGGTCACCGCCTCAGATCTCGCTCCGCCTAACGCTGGTATGGACCCGCAGATCCGCCCGCCCACAGCGCCACCAACATCGGCCTTCCCTCCAATAGAGCACCCCTTCGCCCCTAGCAACTCTTGTTCACCCTTCAGCTTGACCCGCCGCGCGGGGCTCTCCTCTCCGACGCCCATGCCGACCGGTGTGTTCTCCCCCTGCGCCCCCTCTGTCACGGCCTCGTCCTCCAATTCCACCCCGAGCACCCGGAACCGCCCCACCCCCCCGACGCGCCGCCCATGCCTTCAACTACGAAGGGAAACACCTAGCTAGCCGTGGCCGGTGAGCCACACGCTGGATTCACCCCTCCGACGGTGGCGCCCTGCACAAAGGGACGGGGGACGAGGACGAGCGAGCACATGATGAGTGATGTCTACTACACAACCTTCTTCTTGTAGACATTGTTGGGCCTCGAAGTGCAGAGGTTTGTAGGACAGTAGCAAATTTCCCTCAAGTGGATGACCTAAGTTTTATCAATCCATGGGAGGCGTAGGATGAAGATGGTCTCTCTCAAACAACCCTGCAACCAAATAACAAAGAGTCTCTTGTGTCCCCAACACACCCAATACAATGGTAAATTGTATAGGTCCACTAGTTTGGCGAAGAGATGGTGATACAAGTGCAATATGGATGGTAGATATAGGTTTTTATAATCTGAAATTATAAAAACAGCAAGGTAACTAATGATAAAAGTGAGCGAAATCGGTATTGCAATGCGTTGAAACAAGGCCTAGGGTTCATACTTTCACTAGTGCAAGTTCTCTCAACAAGGATAACATAATTAGATCATATAACTATCCCTCAACATGCAACAAAGAGCCACTCCAAAGTCACTAATAGTGGAGAACAAACGAAGAGATTATTGTAGGGTACGAAACCACCTCAAAGTTATTCTTTGCGATCAATCCATTGGGATATTCCTATAAGCGTCACAAACAGCCCTAGAGTTCGTAGTAAAATAACACCTTAAGATACAAATCAACCAAAACCCTAATGTCACCTAGATACTCCAATGTCACCTCAAGTATCTGCGGGTATGATTATACGATATGCGTCACACAATCTCAGATTCATCTATTCAACCAACACAAAGAACTTCAAAGAGTGCCCCAAAGTTTCTACCGGAGAGTCAAGACGAAAATGTGTGCCAACCCCTATGCATAAGTTCACAAGGTCACAGAACTCGCAAGTTGATCACCAAAACATACGTCAAGTGGATCACGTGAATATCCCATTGTCACCACAGATAAGCACATGCAAGACATACATCAAGTGTTCTCAAATTCTTAAAGAGTCAACCCGATAAGATAACTGCAAAGGGAAAACTCAATCCATTACAAGAGAGTAGAGGGGGAGAAACATCATAAGATCCAACTATAATAGCAAAGCTCGCGGTACATCAAGATTGTGCCAAATCAAGAACACGAGAGGGATATATATATATATATATATATATATATATATATATA
>NW_025243959.1:0-2841 GCF_018294505.1 Triticum aestivum
CTAGGTTTACACATGGTCGGTAATTTAAATATATTTGAAGTGTATGCCAAGCCTCCAACAGGTCTTCATCTTGATTACGTTGAGGGCCAGGACCAGCATGGCCCATTCATAAGACTTCGGTGGGTCCTTGGCCCGGCCCATAACTGGTAGGCCGACGTGGCAAGCACCCCCTAATCCAGGACACGAACAGTAGCCCCTGAACTAGTCTTCAAGCCAAGGACCCAGAGCACCTTCTTCAGGATAACCTTACAAGTTTGAGTCTTCTACTTCCTAGGCGAGTTCCATCCTCCACGTCAGCTTCCGATTCCGAGGTCATGCTCGGCTCCGAGGTCTTCTTTGTCTTTCCCTACTGCGTCCATGCGTTAAATAAGACGAGATATCTTTTAACAAGGCATCCTTCTTGACGCACCTTGTTAACTTGGCAAGGCCAAGGTATCCTTTTAATTTAGCCGCGAAGGCTGGCCATGAGAGACTTGACCAGGTCAAAGCCGGAAAGTTTTTTTCGGCCAAGAACCAAAGCATCCTCTCATGTGGGAGTGTTGAACCGTCTTGTCCGCAGACATCATTAATTAAGTATAATAATGGCCCAACGCCGTTTCTATTGGCACGTTTTGTCAATAAAAGAGATCGTTCCACATCCCCGACTCGTATGGTTTTCCTACCCTGGCTGCCGCCACCACCAGGCGACTAGGAAGGATCTCTTGCCTCCGATCTTCACCAGCCGGGGCGCTGGCTCCCTTTCCCTTCGGCTGCTGCTCTGACGGCAGGAGGGAGGGGGGACCCGTTTCTTCGCTCTGTAGTCAGGTTTTGGATTTCTTGCTCGTGGTGCGTTGTTGGGGTGATGGAAGCAGCGCCTGGAGGAATAAATCTGCCTCAACTTCACTACCACACCGGTGATGCCCTTCATGGCGGCGTCTCGGAGTTGATGACATTATGTCTCTACCGATCTCTCAGATCAGCAGCGTTAGGGTTCATGAATGGTGTTGGCGGGGCGGCGGCGGTGACTTCATCAGGTGTGTTTGTCCTTCTGCTTTGTCCCCGTTGTTGTAGCGTTGTCTCCGATGTCATGTTGGAGCAAAAAGATTTTGTTTAAGAGTATGCGCAGGCGGTTGTCTACGCAAGTGACAACTGGAAGATGAAGTATCTTATGTTGGGTCTATGGTCGACGGCTGATAGTTCTGATTTCCTCCTCCGACGTCGTCGTCATGTAGGGGTGTCTGTTTTAAAGTTCGATGGCGTGTTCGGGGACATGTTACCCTGGTCCGATTCTTTCAACAGCTATGGTTTTGTTTCTGGCAAACTACTTTGGAGGTCCGTAAAGCTACTGATTAGCAATGGAGCCGCGTCGAGTTTGATGAAGAGGTGATCTGTCTTTTTACCCTTTGGTGGCCGCTTTGATGATGTCGAAGGAAAGAGATAGGCGCTGGTATTTTACATAGGATTTTCCTATCTTTTCAGTCATGTATGGTTGATGCTTACGTGCCTTGTAACTTGATTTTTATTCTATATAAAGTAGACACGTATTACCATGAAAAGAAAAACATTGTTCCATCAGATTTCTAGCGGTGTCATCCACGCACACGTCTCGATCCCTACGCGCATAGACGATGTATTGGAAAGGGGCGATCCGTTCCATATGGTGAAGCGAGACCCTGGTCTTTTACCGCCCTATAGTAAAGGGGGAACGATAAATCAATCTTACCAAGCTCTCAGCCTTTGCCCCAGCGCGAGGAATCTATTGTGAGCCCCGGCGTTTCGAGATCCACTTCTAGTCTCCCATCATATTCTCTTCTCCTGCCACCATGATTGGTAAAGGGAGATGTTTCGAGGTTGAAACCGCCAGTGGAGAGGGTCAGTTGTTGCGTTCTACCGTCATTGCTGGCACCATCGTGAAGCACGAGGCCGATGGATATCTCTCTGCGACGTCTTAGATGTAGATCATCCATGATCAATAGTAAACCGCCAGTGGAGATGGAAATGTAGTAGAAAATAAAAAAAATCACGCCTATGATCATTCAAGATCAATATGAAGATGCATAACGGGTTAGGATCATGATCATTACCGTCACCAAGTAGCAGCAAAAGAAAAACGTGATGATGTAGATCGTACCTGTAGTTCCTCGAACCGTCGATGGACGATCCTGCGAACCGCCCATGAACAGTCCATCTGTTATGACCGGGGTAACTCATACCGTAAGAGGCCCACCGGGAAGGTTTAATTAAGAGCTTAGCCCACAAGTTATCTTATTTTCTTGGTTATATAAACAAGTTGTACGACTCTTTTTCAGATTAAGCAATAAGACAATTCTATTGTCTGGCTCCTAGAGGAGCCGGAACCCTAAACCCTAGCCGCCCGCTCTCACCGCCGCCGCCTCCTCCACGCGCATGACGGTGCCCAGCCGCTGTCGTCCACGTGCTCACGCGCGCCCCGCTCACTCCTTCCCCTACAAGCTATGGCCTAGATCAGGTAGAACCATAGCTCCTAACACATTGGTATCACGTAGCTCAGTTCTGATCATGTCTTCGCCGCCGCCCACCCCGTCGCTTTCGCTGCCAGCCGGCACCACCGCGCCGCTGGCCTTCTCCATCGCGCCGCTGCCCTCCCTGTCCCCGTCGTTGGTCGCATCTTCCAGCACCGCCACCACCCAGATGTTGGCGCCCTCCACCGCACCACCGGCCGCCGCATACACTCCGGAGGAGATCACCGGGGTCCTCAACGACCTCGACACCGCCGTCCAAGGGATCATGCTGTACCTGACCAGCCCCTACGGGCCGCCGCAGCTCCTGCCGCCGACCACCGCCACCGGGCCACCGACGCTGCTGTGGTACTCAGCGCACCCC
>NW_025243960.1:0-2840 GCF_018294505.1 Triticum aestivum
CTCTCTCTCTCTCTCTCTCTCTCTCTCTTTCTGTTTCCTCTCATTTAACTAGGAGCACGTGAAGAGCTTGGGCATTTGTTGCCTTCCACTATGTGGCTGATGCCATATTTCGCAAAAGTATGCCACATAATACACATCAATGTCAACCAAAAGATTTTGGCACCGCTCTCGCGATGTGAGAGAGTTGGCACTGCTATGCACACAGACCCACATGTATAAAAAATCAATCAAACCAACTACACCAGCCTCTCACTCTCCCAAACAAGTGTTTTTTTATTGCCTCTGTCCTCTCTCTCTCCCACACAATGTTTTTCATTGCGTGAGTTAATTTGGGACCGGAGCAAAGTAGGTGATCCAGATTGGGGCACCAGGTGAGCAATGAAGGGGCATGGATGCCAAATGCATCACAAGTGAATTTGGCTCATGTTTTGGCCTACATAGCCCACTTTTGTACTCCCTCCACCCCAAAATTCTTGTCTTAAATTTGTCTAAATACGGATGTATCTAGTTACATTTTAGTGTTAGATACATCCGTATCTAAACAAATGTAAGAAAAGAATTTTGGGACGGAGGGAATACTACCTCGTATTTACTATAAAATTTTGACCATATATTTACCTAAGAAAATTCCAATGCATGTCACTAAAAATTACACCATTTGAAATTATGTTCAAATACGAATCCAACGATATAGTTCTTAGAGACATGCATTAACATTTTGTCAGTTAAATCTATGGTTAAACTTTGATACTACAAAATTGGAAGAGTAAACCGGGACGGAGGTAGTACTTGCTCTTAGGGGAACCATAGAGTTACTGGAGTAGTCTAAGTTACTTTCCACTATGACTAGCCTAGGCTACTATACAGCATAAAAACGATGCATGTGATCACGTGAGAAAAAAATACTAAAAACATTTCTTTCTGTGCAGTGCGAAGATGCAGTTTTGAACACTACACTTGTCATCGTAATTTGGGAAAATTATGAAAAAATTGAGCTACATTGTGATTACCGTTTACTTATAGGAAAGAAGTTTCACCTTGATGAGTAGCTTCTCCGAGCACGGAAAGCATGTAAGGAATCCAACAACTTGATCCAGATTGGGGCCGATAGATTTTAGTGTTAAGGTCTTCACTGTGCGCATGGACTGGGTCAAGCTTGTGGGAATCATTTTCTGGAAGAAGGTCGTAAATACATCAAGAAGAAATTAAAAAATGTGAATTTCAATAAGACGAATAAGAAGACGAGTGCTGTACCTAAACGATTACGGATCCAAAGAGTTCGGAGAATTTGGCAGACGAGTACACCAACACTGTCAATTTTGGCGCGTCAATGACCCTTATTTTTGTTGGACCTTCTAGATCCGATACACGCAATCTCTCAAGGGAAGGCGCATTCTCAATGACCATAACGTGGAACAGCTGGAGTGATCTCTTCCCAATTGATGTCTTGTTGTGGGGCCAGCAAGACACATAAATCCATCGGAGATTCGTTAAGGCGATGTGGAGGCTAATGAACCCATGGATCTTCTCAAGACGACAGTACTCGAGCGCAGTACAGCTGCGGAGCAGGTGCTCCATAGCCTTCTTCGAGATGACAACGTCAAGGAGGTCGAGCTGCTTGAGTTGAGGGAGAAGAAGGGCGGGCGCGACATTAATCTGGGGAAGATAGCAGGAGCTGAAGCGGGCGTGGCGCAGTGTTGGCGTGAGGCGGAGCGCGGACGGCGGCAGAGAGCGACATCGTCCAGCTGATCTAGGGCGGGGGATAAGAACCACTCGTCGAACTTGGGTTCTACCTTGCAGTTGGTACTGAACATGCGGATGTCAAGGCGTCTGGCTGGCCCAGGGTGCGATGAAAGGATCTTGGAGATTGCGGCCATGCGTTTGCAATCCCCGTTGCAGAGGTAGCTGTCGATAGTGAGGTTGAGGGGGACGCAACGCCAGAGGGGGCGCCACCGCAGGGAGAGAAGGGCGGTCCGCATGGCAGATTTGGTGGGGAGGAGGCCGATGATGACGAGTAGCATGTCGTCGGGGAGGCCGCTGATGATGTCCAGGCTCGCCGGATGCGGTTTTGGCTCGAGCCGCCTCCGCTTGTTGGCTGCCTTGCCGTCCATCTCAACCAGCGGTGACGCCAGTGTACACGTGTGCTGGTGTGTGTTGTGTGCTGGGTGTGCGCGAGTGCGTCCTTCTATGCATGCCGCCGCGCAGTGGTGAATTGTGTGCGAGTGCGTCCTTCGCGCACAAGAGGTGTGTCCTCAATGCGCCCTCAATTTACTAGCGTGCGGGGTGCTACCCCAAGTGGTTTCAACTTTGTTTACTTCAGTGCGTGTCAAATGGGCCTCTAGTTTACTTATTTTCACCCACTGCCACATGGGCCAGCACACGAAGATACAGAACACGAGCTGACAAGGCAGCATATGGATTGGTTGACCGGTCAACTAAACAATATACGGAGCTATACGCTAACACAGTGAGCGTATAATCCGTCGGTATAGAGAGTTCGAGTGAGAGGGGAGGCCCGTGAGAGATAGCAGAGAGAGAGAGAGAGAGAGCTACTCCCTCCGTTCGATAATGTAGTTCCAACATTTTTTTAAGTCAAACTTTTGAAACTTTGACCAAGTTTATAAAGAAATTACTTATATCTACAATACCAAAGATAAATGATAGTATGAAGTAAGTACATGTTGTGATGAATCTAATGATCGTTCCAGATGTAAATGTTTTTCTCCACACATACCTGGTCAAACTTTTCTGAGGTTTGACTTTTCAAAACATCCATATGCTTATGGACGTGACAGAGTCCCTAACTAGATAGAGAGAGAGAGAGAGAGAGAGAGAGAGAG
>NW_025243961.1:0-2840 GCF_018294505.1 Triticum aestivum
CTCTCTCTCTCTCTCTCTCTCTCTCTCTTTCTGTTTCCTCTCATTTAACTAGGAGCACGTGAAGAGCTTGGGCATTTGTTGCCTTCCACTATGTGGCTGATGCCATATTTCGCAAAAGTATGCCACATAATACACATCAATGTCAACCAAAAGATTTTGGCACCGCTCTCGCGATGTGAGAGAGTTGGCACTGCTATGCACACAGACCCACATGTATAAAAAATCAATCAAACCAACTACACCAGCCTCTCACTCTCCCAAACAAGTGTTTTTTTATTGCCTCTGTCCTCTCTCTCTCCCACACAATGTTTTTCATTGCGTGAGTTAATTTGGGACCGGAGCAAAGTAGGTGATCCAGATTGGGGCACCAGGTGAGCAATGAAGGGGCATGGATGCCAAATGCATCACAAGTGAATTTGGCTCATGTTTTGGCCTACATAGCCCACTTTTGTACTCCCTCCACCCCAAAATTCTTGTCTTAAATTTGTCTAAATACGGATGTATCTAGTTACATTTTAGTGTTAGATACATCCGTATCTAAACAAATGTAAGAAAAGAATTTTGGGACGGAGGGAATACTACCTCGTATTTACTATAAAATTTTGACCATATATTTACCTAAGAAAATTCCAATGCATGTCACTAAAAATTACACCATTTGAAATTATGTTCAAATACGAATCCAACGATATAGTTCTTAGAGACATGCATTAACATTTTGTCAGTTAAATCTATGGTTAAACTTTGATACTACAAAATTGGAAGAGTAAACCGGGACGGAGGTAGTACTTGCTCTTAGGGGAACCATAGAGTTACTGGAGTAGTCTAAGTTACTTTCCACTATGACTAGCCTAGGCTACTATACAGCATAAAAATGATGCATGTGATCACGTGAGAAAAAAATACTAAAAACATTTCTTTCTGTGCAGTGCGAAGATGCAGTTTTGAACACTACACTTGTCATCGTAATTTGGGAAAATTATGAAAAAATTGAGCTACGTTGTGATTACCGTTTACTTATAGGAAAGAAGTTTCACCTTGATGAGTAGCTTCTCCGAGCACGGAAAGCATGTAAGGAATCCAACAACTTGATCCAGATTGGGGCCGATAGATTTTAGTGTTAAGGTCTTCACTGTGCGCATGGACTGGGTCAAGCTTGTGGGAATCATTTTCTGGAAGAAGGTCGTAAATACATCAAGAAGAAATTAAAAAATGTGAATTTCAATAAGACGAATAAGAAGACGAGTGCTGTACCTAAACGATTACGGATCCAAAGAGTTCGGAGAATTTGGCAGACGAGTACACCAACACTGTCAATTTTGGCGCGTCAATGACCCTTATTTTTGTTGGACCTTCTAGATCCGATACACGCAATCTCTCAAGGGAAGGCGCATTCTCAATGACCATAACGTGGAACAGCTGGAGTGATCTCTTCCCAATTGATGTCTTGTTGTGGGGCCAGCAAGACACATAAATCCATCGGAGATTCGTTAAGGCGATGTGGAGGCTAATGAACCCATGGATCTTCTCAAGACGACAGTACTCGAGCGCAGTACAGCTGCGGAGCAGGTGCTCCATAGCCTTCTTCGAGATGACAACGTCAAGGAGGTCGAGCTGCTTGAGTTGAGGGAGAAGAAGGGCGGGCGCGACATTAATCTGGGGAAGATAGCAGGAGCTGAAGCGGGCGTGGCGCAGTGTTGGCGTGAGGCGGAGCGCGGACGGCGGCAGAGAGCGACATCGTCCAGCTGATCTAGGGCGGGGGATAAGAACCACTCGTCGAACTTGGGTTCTACCTTGCAGTTGGTACTGAACATGCGGATGTCAAGGCGTCTGGCTGGCCCAGGGTGCGATGAAAGGATCTTGGAGATTGCGGCCATGCGTTTGCAATCCCCGTTGCAGAGGTAGCTGTCGATAGTGAGGTTGAGGGGGACGCAACGCCAGAGGGGGCGCCACCGCAGGGAGAGAAGGGCGGTCCGCATGGCAGATTTGGTGGGGAGGAGGCCGATGATGACGAGTAGCATGTCGTCGGGGAGGCCGCTGATGATGTCCAGGCTCGCCGGATGCGGTTTTGGCTCGAGCCGCCTCCGCTTGTTGGCTGCCTTGCCGTCCATCTCAACCAGCGGTGACGCCAGTGTACACGTGTGCTGGTGTGTGTTGTGTGCTGGGTGTGCGCGAGTGCGTCCTTCTATGCATGCCGCCGCGCAGTGGTGAATTGTGTGCGAGTGCGTCCTTCGCGCACAAGAGGTGTGTCCTCAATGCGCCCTCAATTTACTAGCGTGCGGGGTGCTACCCCAAGTGGTTTCAACTTTGTTTACTTCAGTGCGTGTCAAATGGGCCTCTAGTTTACTTATTTTCACCCACTGCCACATGGGCCAGCACACGAAGATACAGAACACGAGCTGACAAGGCAGCATATGGATTGGTTGACCGGTCAACTAAACAATATACGGAGCTATACGCTAACACAGTGAGCGTATAATCCGTCGGTATAGAGAGTTCGAGTGAGAGGGGAGGCCCGTGAGAGATAGCAGAGAGAGAGAGAGAGAGAGCTACTCCCTCCGTTCGATAATGTAGTTCCAACATTTTTTTAAGTCAAACTTTTGAAACTTTGACCAAGTTTATAAAGAAATTACTTATATCTACAATACCAAAGATAAATGATAGTATGAAGTAAGTACATGTTGTGATGAATCTAATGATCGTTCCAGATGTAAATGTTTTTCTCCACACATACCTGGTCAAACTTTTCTGAGGTTTGACTTTTCAAAACATCCATATGCTTATGGACGTGACAGAGTCCCTAACTAGATAGAGAGAGAGAGAGAGAGAGAGAGAGAGAG
>NW_025243962.1:0-2840 GCF_018294505.1 Triticum aestivum
CTTGCCTTTCCCTCTCATGCTAGCCAATTTCTTTGCACCAAGTAGAGATACTACTTGTGCTTCCAAATATCCCTAAACCCATTTTTGCCTTGAGAGTCCACCATACCTACCTATGGATTGAGTAAGATCCTTCAAGTAAGTTGTCATCAGTACAAGCAATAAAAATTGCTCTCTAAATATGTATGACTTATTAGTGCGGAGAAAATAAGCTTTATATGATCTTGTGATATGGAAGAAATAAAAGCGACGGACTGCATAATAAAGGTCCATATCACAAGTGGCAATATAAATTGACGTTCTTTTGCATTAAGATTTTGTGCATCCAACCATAAAAGTGCATGACAACCTCTGCTTCCCTCTGCGAAGGGCCTATCTTTTACTTTTATCTTCTACCTTACATAAGAGTCATGGTGATCTTCACCTTTCCTTTTTACACTTTATCCTTTGGCAAGCACAATGTGTTGGAAAGATCCTGATATATATAGCTAATTGGATGTGAGTATTCATGAACTATTATTGTTGACATTACCCTTGAGGTAAAACATTGGGAGGCAAAACTATAAGCCCCTATCTTTCTCTGTGTCCAATTAAAACTTCATACCCATAAATATTGCATGAGTGTTAGCAATTGTGAAAGACTAAAAGATGGTTGAGTATGTGGACTTGCTGAAAATCTCTTATATTGGCTCTTTCCTATGTTATGATAAATTGCAATTGCCTCAATGACTGAGATTAGAGTTTGCTGGTTCTCAATGAAGTTTATGATTCATACTTGAAATTGTGATTGAATTGTTACTTTAGCATAAGAGATCATATGACAATATTATATATATATATATGTTGTTGTTCTAAGAATGATCATGATGCCCACATGTTCGTATTTTATTTTATCGACACCTCTATCTCTAAACATCTGGACATATTTTTCGATTTTGGCTTTCGCTTGAGGACAAGCGAGGTCTAAGCTTGGGGGAGTTGATACGTCCATTTTGCATCATGCTTTTATATCGATATTTATTGCATTATGGGCTGTTATTACACATTATGTTACAATACTTATGCCTATTCTCTCCTATTTTACAAAGTTTACATAAAGAGGGAGAATGCCGGCAGCTGGAATTCTGGGCTGGAAAAGGAGCAAATATTAGAGACCTATTCTGCATACCTTCAAAAGTCCTGAAACTTCACGGAAGTTATTTCCAGAATATATAAAAACACTAAGCGCAAGACGTACCAGAGGGGGGCCACCCACCAGCCACGAGGGTGGGGGGCGCTCCCTACCCCCTGGGTGCGCCCCCTGCCTCGTGGGCCCCCTGGCGGCCCTCCGATGCTCATCTTCTGCTATATGGAGTCTTTCGTGGAGAAAAAAATCATAAGCAAGCTTTCGGGACGAGACTCCGCCGCCACGAGGCGGAACCTTGGCAGAACCAATCTAGGGCTCCGGCAGAGCTGTTCTGCCGGGGACACTTCCCTCCGGGAGGGGGAAATCATCACCATCATCATCACCAATGATCCTCTCATCGGGAGGGGGTCAATCTCCATCAACATCTTCACCAGCACCATCTCATCTCAAACCCTAGTTCATCTCTTGTATCCAATCTTTGTATCCAAACCTCAGATTGGTACCTGTGGGTTGCTAGTAGTGTTGATTACTCCTTGTAGTTGATGCTAGTTGGTTTACTTGGTGGAAGATGATATGTTCAGATCCATTATGCATATTAATACCCCTCTGATTATGAACATGAATATGCTTTGTGAGTAGTTACATTTGTTCCTGAGGACATGGGAGAAGTCTTGCTATTAGTAGTCATGTGCATTTGGTATTCGTTCGATATTTTGATGAGATGTATGTTGTCATCCCTCTAGTGGTGTCATGTGAACGTCGACTACATGACACTTCACCATTGTTTGGGCCTAGAGGGAGAAATTGGGAAGTAATAAGTAGATGATGGGTTGCTAGAGTGACAGAAGCTCAAACCCTAGTTTATGCGTTGCTTCGTAAGGGGCTGATTTGGATCCATATGTTTCATGCTATGGTTAGGTTTACCTTAATACTTCTGTTGTAGTTGCGGATGCTTTCAATGGGGGTTAATCATAATTGGGATGCTTGTCCAAGTAAGGACAGCACCCAAGCACCGGTCCACCCATATATCAAATTATCAAAGTACCGAATGCGAATCATATGAACGTGATGAAAACTAGCTTGACAATAATTCCCATGTGTCCTCGGGAGCGCTTTTCTCTATATAAGAAATTTTCTAGGCTTGTCCTTTGCTACAAAAAGGATTGGGCCATCTTGCTGCACTTTATTTAGACTTGTTACTCGTTACCAATTACCTTATCACAAAACTATCTGTTACCGATAATTTTAGTGCTTGCAGAGAATACCTTGCTGAAAACCGCTTATCATTTCCTTCTGCTCCTCATTGGGTTCGACACTCTTACTTATCGAAAGGACTACGATACATCCCCTATACTTGTGGGTCATCAAGGATCCTACCGATGAGCTGGGCAACCGCAATACGGTGCTTGCCACTGTTGCAGCTTCAGCGACGCTCACCTTGAACGCCCTCTGCCACTCCAGATGACCCCTCTCGAAGCGGTGGTTCTCCTCGTAGATCTCTTGATTCCTCACCTCTGAGGCAGCGTGTGTCGTGGCCATGGTGGCGGTAAGTCTCTTTGCGTGCCTGACGAGGCGCTCCTCCTTCTCCCGCAGGAACTCGGTGTAGCGCACAAGGTCACTGACGCACGTGCGGGCATCCACCTCCGCCTCCCGCCTTCGGGCGGCGGTGGCGGAGCGGGTGATGATCCCGTGGTCGACGGTGGGCTAGCGGCTACGG
>NW_025243963.1:0-2840 GCF_018294505.1 Triticum aestivum
AAAGTCTGGGCTCTTATGGTTTAAAACGAACGTGTTTCAGGACAAATATTGTATAAGACCAAAAGAATCTTTTTTAACAAATCCTCCAAAATGAATCAACAAAACGCAAAGCCCAAAATACGTCCAACATACACATAACTACTTGACTATACACACAGAAAATTGCTAGTAATAATTTCTTAACTATACATAAAGTACACATGTGCCTGCGAATGCAGAGATGCACTCAAGCCATGAGGCCGACAACGGCAAGCAAAACAGCAAGGCCAAACCCGGTGGCCTGCACATTGGTGGCAGTGGAGACAGGAGTCGGCGGGGGAGCATTGCTTGCACTTGGGCCGTTCGCCGGGGCGGGTGACGAAGAGGAGGAGCCTGGCATGACATCGATCTTAACCTTCATGCCGCCCGCGCAATGACCAGGGAAACCGCAGATGAAGTAGCGGGTACCAGTGGCGGTGAGGGTCACGACATCATTCCCGGAGTTGAAGGTGGTGACAGGGCTGGCGGTGCTGCAGGAGTCGTAGTCTGCCTTGCTGACCTCGAGGACGTCGTGTGCCTGAGGGGAGTACTTGAAGACGATTTGATCGCTCGTTTGGAAGTTCCTAGAGGATGCCCAAGTGTCGTAGTTGGTGCTAAGGTCCCATGCGCCGCCCCGCTCGCCCACGTTGTAGATCGCCGCTGACGCGGAGCTCAGGACTGCCATCGCAGCTACGACGAGAAGAATGGTTCTCATGGCAGCCATTGTGGTTGGAACTGCAAGAAGAGCTAGCAGAGGAGATTACCAGGCAGGTGCTGTATTGATCCTTGAGCAGAGAATGCGTTTGCTTCCCTAGATGGCTGTATTGGTTCCTATATATAGTACTCCAATGCAGCCTACACCCGGGTGGGATGGAGAAAAATGTGCGGTTGGTGGAAGCGTGGAATGGAGTGCGTGTACAGGTGGGAACACAAGCAAGCAGCTGGTACGTACTCGGTCAAAATAGACTGAGGATGTGAAGATCGGGCTGTGCTGTTCGCCTACTGACCTTTTCACGCGTTCCTTTGCTTTTTCTTCGGTATAGACGCGGTCTACAAGACATGACGTAGACCTATCACGATCCACATACCTTCTGACGTAGATCCAATTGTCCAAAGCATTATTTTGACAAAGCATTTTTTATTAGTGGATTCGATATATTTTTATTCAGACACTTGCTCACTATAATGTTATCCTATTATATATGTAAATTAATAGAGATAAACTAGTCATTAGTTCTACTCTAGTACAGAGGAAACTGGGGGCCCTACTAATTTGGAGGCCATGTGCAGCCGAACACTCTGCACAGGTGCACGGTACGGGCCTGCCGCCAGAGGCCTGTTGCGTGCCTTGGTTTGAATCATGGACACGAGGATACAGTGATCGTCGTCAACTATAATAATATCTGTGGTTAATAATAGTGCTCATGTTTGATAAGAAATATATATAGGTTTTGCTATATATAGACCTTTTAGGGACAATTTCAAATTGTGTACTGATTCTAATATCAAAATGAGTATTTCCAAAGTCCATGTGTTTGCTTTTTAAATGACATATTAAAGTATCTCATAATGAAATTTTCCACATGCGTAAAATACATCTATACATGCGTGTAAAATTGTTTTCTGTTTTTTTTTTCTTGCCACTTCAAGATTATCTTAGAATTTTTTTTAGAATAGGTTACATGGAGACTATAGAGCCCGCAATCCGATACGAATTTCTACTGTTGCTGCAAAGATAAATATGACCTTTGAGTTTAGATAGAATTTACATGAATTGCAGGCTTAAAACTCGATTTTACCAGTTTAAAATGTGCAAAATTGTATGTGGTATGAAAGCTTTAATTCTTTATTTTGATGCTGCACTTTTGAGCAATACATATTGCTTTCTTTCTAAGTTGATAGTTGTGAATTGTTTTGTTGGAACAATGTTGTAACTTTTTGTAACACCGAAGCTGTAATTTAATTAGTTGTAACATGCAACTCATGTAGTCGAAAGCTGTGAATTAGACCGGAGAATTGTATCCAACACTAGCATCAAAACTAGTCCTTGTCGCCATGCTATATCTAGGTTTTCCATGAACAATCACCAAAGGAGAGGATCCCCATGTGAATGAATTATGCAAAACACCGCAAAGTGATGAAATTGTAATTACAAGTTTGCATGTGAGGAGAGATATTCTTTTAGTTTCCACTGTTTTTGAGATAGCGCTCACCACTCATGCCAAATGGTAGGAGAGATATTCCTGCCAAATACGTTGCGGATATTTGTAAACTTTAATTCAGTTTAATAATACATCGCACAATATATTATTTCACTTAATGATGTTATTTTGCAATCCAGGATGATGTACTGTGGCTCAATTGTACGGCTCAACATGCATTTTACCAATTCTAAACATGTGTTTTTGTGTGTGGATGTAATTTAAAACGTGTTAACTTAACTCACGGGCGGATCTAGTGTGGGTGCCGTGGGTGCCATGGCACCCCTTCCAAAATTGTAAAATAAAATTTATTGGATAATAAAGAGTATTTATTGAGACCACGATGATAATAAGTGTAAACTTTGAACTGTGGCACCCTCAAGCCTGCGATTCTCGATCCGCCACTGACATAACTATATATGCCATGAAAGCTTTACTTCTTGATTGTGATATTGGAATTTGTTCATCGTTTCCGTTAAGTTGGAGGTTGTGACTTTTTTTGTCGTTGAAACTTGAAAGGTGCAAAAGAAATCACTAAAGGCTGCAATATAATTAGTTGTAACGTAAAATTCACGTAGTAAAGATGAAATATTTAATAAACGAAGTTAAAAGTTTTTTTTT
>NW_025243964.1:0-2840 GCF_018294505.1 Triticum aestivum
AGGCCATTGCTGGCAAAATCACATTTTTCTAGTACTGTGAACTAAAGGCCTAACAATTAGATATATGAGCACATGGTTGCGCTGTAGTTCTACAAAATGAGGCTAGGCTTGATGACTTGGATTCTTTTCCTTTGCACTAGTTCATCTGGGCATCGATATTTGCTTCCGCTCCGTGGAGGTTGCGGTTGGCTGTCTCGAGAAGATGCATTGGTTCGACAATCTAGCTAGAAGTTTTTTTGATCTTCAGGAACAATAAAAAAGAGTAAGTATATGAAACTAAGGACTTCAAAAGTTATGTGTGGATAGAACATGTGTGACAATGTAATCATTACCGTCAAAAATCAGGGGGATTAAACTGCACACCCAAGACTAGGCGGCAATCTAATTCTTGTTGGTCATATAGTGCATTTTTTTTAAAAGGGATGTCATATATGTTAAAATGTGAGATGGGCCTAGAGCCCATATGACAATTTCAGCTTTGATCTCTAAGGACCCATGAGGGTGGCATGACAAGGTGGTGGGAAGTTTAGTCCCATCATGCTAGTGGAAGGAAAGTTGGAGTGGTTTATAAGGGTGGCTCTTCTACATGTTATTGGAGCTTGAGAAGAGAAGAGGCCCTCGCGCGCTCCTCCTCCGCCCGCCTCGCCACGACGCGGGTTGCGGGAATGAGCCGAGCCGAGCTCACATCTGCTCCACGCGAACCGCCCACCGTCGTTCCTTTGCTGCTGCTGCCACCGGTGACTCCATCCCGTCCGCCGCGTACACGGTCGACGGGAGAGCAGGTCTCCGTAACTCCGTCTCTCTGGTTCCTGTACGGGAGAGAGACGAATAGGTTTTTGGGAAGCGACTACGCGACTGCTCGCCTTCGACCCACTACTTCCTCTACGTCCGCGTCGTCTCCGTCATCACCATGTCTAGCAACGCCGAACGCGCCGCCGCCGAGAAGACCGAGGCCGACAAAAAGGCCGCCGAGGACGCTTCTGCTGCTGCCACCGCGGCGGCGGCTTCTGCATGGCTTACTGGAGGGTATACCGCGTTTATCCCTCTCCTGATTATTTCTGTATTAGCAGTACTAGCATCATGTGTAGATTTGTCTACTATTTGCGTAGTACGTGCTTGTTTAGATCAGTACCAGTATGTTGTTAGTTCTGCCAATGCCATGCTAGTTATTTACTTATGGATTAAGTTAGTCGAAAAATTGCCTATTTTCTTAGCAATCCAAAAACCTATTATGTGTAGGAATTTTTCGGCAAGTGGCTTTGCCGCAGCACTGAAACCGGATAAGTTTACGGGTACGTATTTTAAGCATTGGCAGACAAAGACCACTTTATGGCTCACGGCTATGAACGTGTTTTGGGTCACTGGTGTGTCCACGGGAACGATTGCTCCTGAACAGGAGAAGGCGTTCAGGGAGGCAACCACTGTGTTTCTCGGAGCAGTTCTTAGCGTGATCGGAGATAAACTGGTCGACGCATATTTACATGTGCATGTCGCCAAGGACTTGTGGGAGGCGCTCGAATCTAAGTTCGGGGCCACCGATGCAGGGAGCGAGATGTATACTATAGAGCAGTTCCACGATTACAACATGGTTGAGAACCATCCTGTACTGGAGCAGGCTCATGAGATAATATGCATTGTTAAGGAGCTTGAGCTTCTGAAGTGTGAGTTACCGGGCAAGTTTGTCGCGGGCTGCATAATCGCTAAGCTCCCCAATTCCTGGAGGAACTTTGCCACCACTCTGAAACATCAGAGGCGTGAATTCTCTGTGGAGGATGTCATTGGCCATCTGAGTGTTGAGCAGAATTCGAGGGCAAAGGACTCGCACGGAAAAGGGGCCGAAGGGACTTCTGTTGCCAACATGGTGAACCAGAGGAACTTCAACTCCCACAAGTTCAAGGGAAAGAACGGTGTCCAACAGAATACCGACTTCAAGAAGAAGGGTAAGAAGACCTTCAAGAAGAATAAGAAGGATGAGGGCTGCTTTACTTGTGGTTCGGCTGAACATTGGGCCAATAAGTGCCCAAACAAGTTTAAGAAGTCAGGACAGGACTCCAAGTCTATCAACATGATTGTGGGCAACAATGAGAATAGTGCATCTGGGTACGGTAATTTATTTACTATTTTTTTCAGTGTTTCAGCCTACCGATTGGTGGGTGGATACAGGTGCAGATGTTCATGTGTGTGCTGACATTTCATTGTTCTCTTCTTACCAGGTAACAGGCCACGGGTCCGTATTGATGGGGAATGGCGCGAGTGCTTCTATTCATGGTGTTGGCACGGTCGATCTGAAGTTTACTTCGGGAAGGATCGTGCAGCTGAAGAACGTGCAACATGTCCCCGCCATCAAGAAGAACCTCGTTATTGAATCCCTTCTATGTAGAGAAGGGTTTAAGTTGGTATTCGAGTCTAATAAATTAGTTGTTACTAAGTATGGACTATTTGTTGGAAAAGTTTATGAGAGCGGAGGGATGTTCCGCCTTTCCCTCGCAGATTTTTGTAATAAAGTCGTGAACCATATTCATTCGAGTGTTAATGAATCTGAAATTTGGCATTCACGTCTTTGTCACATAAGTTTTGGTGTTATGATGCGGCTAGCTAAGTTGGATTTAATCCCGAGTTTCACTTTAGCCAAAGGTTCTAAGTGCCTGTCATGTGTGCAAGCTAAGCAACCTCGCCAGCCTCACAAGGCTGCGGAGGAGAGACACTTGACACCATTAGAACTCATACATTCTGATCTTTGTGAGATGAATGGTGTATTGACTAAAGGTGGAAATGAATACTTCATGACATTGATAGATGATTCCACTAGATATTGCTATGTGTATCTGTTAAATACTAAA
>NW_025243965.1:0-2840 GCF_018294505.1 Triticum aestivum
CAGAAACAGGATAAGCATCTTTTTTGGCTCAAGCGTCAGATGCAAAGCCTCTTGGTGGATGTAAATCGCATTTGAAACCTTGCCACCAAGAATACATTTGTCACTCACGAAACTTGTCGGCGATCATGGAAGAGTTTGACCCTGCTCAGTGCTGAAGCAGATCTTCAAGACGATGGCTTCACTGAAAGATTCAAGTTTGACTCCACTCCTCCACGGAATGTTGTCCTACGTAGAACTCCATCTCTTGAAGACTCTGACTATTCTTCCTCTGCGGCAACTGTAAATGCCAATGTGATCGATGATGAAGACGATGCAACTTCACCGCCCCCTACTTCTGCACGCATCGACACTGCACCAAGTTCGTCTGCACTGCCAACCAACAACGACAACCCTGCTACTTCACCTACTCCTCAAGAAGACGAGTAGGATGCTCTATGTTTTCAAACCTTTTTGGTCATTACTGACAAAAGGGGGAGAAGCATATGAGTTGATAGTCTTCAAGCGGGTTCATAAGGGCGGTTGCTTTATATTTTTGCCTAGTGCTTACAACTCTTGCCTTTGATACACTTCGTTCTTTGAGTTGTAACACTTAAACTTGATGGTCGTCTACTACTTATTTGCGTTTCCACGTGCGATGATAACTTCCGCACTTAGATCATTCTGCAGACGTCCATTTTTCATTATGCATGTCATTCTCTTAGCTATATCATTTCATGCATGATGAATTATCTTCATAAGTTGAAGAGGATCTCCACAAGTATAACCTGCCATGTGCATTTGCATTCCAAAAGCAAATTATTTATATGCACATCTTCAGGGGGAGCCCTTGCCACTTATGAAGACAATACGCTATCCTTTACAATTTCACATACTTATTTCCCGTTGAAAACTTCAACCACTTTGTCATCAATCACCAAAAAGGGGGAGATTGTAAGTGCATCTAGTGCCACCCCTAGTTGGTTTTGGAGTATTGACGACAAAGTTGGTTGAGGGATTAATGCGTTTGTGAGAATTGCAGGATAACGCGGGTAGTGTCCCTCATTGATTCGGTTTACCTACCGGAGATGACCCCTAAAAATGTATGAAGACATTGAAGACAATGGTGGTGTGTGAAGATGTTCACATTGAAGACTATGACATGAGAAGACATTGAGTGAAGACTATGGAGCGCGAAGACTGAGTTGTTTCGTTGTTTCCTTTTCTTCTTTGTTGAGTCATAAGAACCACCGTACTGTTAAGTGGGGTCCAAGTGAACTAAGTCAGAGTGACTGAAGTGATGCGCAACCCAAATCCTATGTCTTCGAGCGAAGACAATAAGAGCAAATCTTATCCAGAGCTGGATGAGTCAGCTTTGCTTGTATCCCAAGTAAAGTTGCCGTGTGTGTTTGAAATCTGACCGTTGGAACACGTGACAGTTCCTTAGTGACCCAGGGTCATTTCAGACATATCAGGTCGGGTTGCCTTGTGGCTATAAATAGCCCACCCCCTACACCATAAATTGGTGGCTGCTCAGAATTAGTTTATGGCTTTTGTCGTTTTGAGAGCAATCCACCTCGAAGCCTTTGAGAGAGAAATCCTTGCGAGGACAAAGCCCAAACACCCAGAGCCAAAGAGTGTTAGGCATCACTGAAGTCTTTTTGTCTGTGTGACCTGAAGACTTATTACACTTGAGACTGTGTATCCTCCAGCCGGTTAGGCGTCGCGTTCTGAGCGTCCAAGAGTCATTGTGGATTGCCGGTGAACGAAGTCTGTGAAGGTTCGGAAGTCTACCTTGAAGACTTACCAGAGTGATTGGGCGAGGACTGTGTGTCCTTAGCTCAAGGGGAATAAGGTGAAGACACGGTCTTCTGAGTTGAATCTCAGCCTCCCTAACCAGACGTACAGTTGTCACAGCAACTGGAACTGGTCCAACAAATCATGTGTCTTCAACAAGTGACTGGTTCTATCCCTTCCCTCCTTTACTTTGAGTTTGTCTTCGTGAAGTCATTGCCTATCTGTCTTATCTGTTTGACTTCATTGCTTGACTACTATTGTTGATTGGCTTCATACTATCTTCCATCCGGATCCTTACTACCTAGTTGCTATTAGTCTTTGTACGTTAACACTATTGCATACTTGACTATGGCTTGCTTGTTGTAGTTTATCTTCCGCTGTATATCAATTAGGTCATTTCTATTGTTTGTCTTCGAAACTTCCACGTTTTGAAGACTTTGATAAAAATCGCCTATTCACCCCCCCCCCTAGTCGATAACTAGCACTTTCAATGACTTTCATTCTTTCTCTATCTTCTGTCGTGGTCGAGATTTGAGTCTTACTCAACTTCAAACTTTACAATACAGCCTAGAACTCCTTCTTTGACTGATCCATTTTGAACTCCTTCAAAATCTTTTCAAGGTGTGTGCTTTGTAAAAGTCATATTAAGCGTCTCGATCTATCTCTATTGATCTTGATGCCCAATACATAAGTAGCTTTACTGAGGTCTTTTATTGAAAAATACTTATTGAAGTATCCTTTTGTGCTATCCAGAAATTCTATATCATTTCCAATCAACAATATGTCATCCACATACTCCCTCTGTCCCAAAATAAGTGTCTGGAACTTAGTATAAATTTATATTAGGGCTAGTACAAAGCCGAGACACTTATTTTGAGACGGAGGGAGTATAATATTAGAAATGCTATAGAGCTCCCATTCACTTTCTTGTAAATATAGGCTTTTCCGAAAGTTTGTATAAAACACATTCTTAGCACCTTTAGGATTTACAAAACCTTTTGGTTGCATCATATACAACTCTTCTTTAAGAAATATCCATTTAAGGAATGCAGTTTTGACATCCATAT
>NW_025243966.1:0-2839 GCF_018294505.1 Triticum aestivum
GCATGATAGAGGTTTGATCTATGTCGAGGCAATCTGATATGGAAGATCAGCCAATTTCAATTTAGCGACAGAATAATGAGACATACTCCCAAGATTAAAAAGCAGAGCAACTCATCCCTCCAGTGATTGATTCCTTCATGGAACGCGCCTTTTTTTCATCTGTCTGGCGCCGTTTTACAGTGCTCACACCCTTTTTCGTCTATGGACATGTTTTCCCTCTCCCGTTCCATTGGACTGGGCTAGATCGTTCTTGTGGGCTGAATGTGCTTTATGTTTTCCGGTTTCCACTTGCTGCCGTTGGATGATTAGCGAACGGTGAAACGTGAAGTACGTCCCTCAACGGTAGTTTTTAGTACATCAGAGGATCTCGTTCTCTTCAAACTATCAGATACATATATACAGTGTTCAAGAGAAAAATCTACTATTTCCTCATATCTAAAACTAGTAAGCATGCACGTGCAACGCACGTCTCGATCAAAGCATCTACGAAATTCGTGTGGGTACTGAATTCTGAATTCATATTGAAATTAATAACTCTATGTAACGGAAGATCTCCTCGGTGAAATGAAGCTTACTGTATGCTACTCCCTCCGTAGACAAATAAATGAGTGAGTTCTATTTTCAACAACACATGAAAAATAGTAATAAATCCATGTAATAGTAGCATCTATGGCAACCATATAGAGACTTGATATCTATGGCATCCATGTAATTCACCTCCTACCCGTAGGAATATATCTGGTAGCAAATATTGTCATTGAGGCCTTGCCAATAATTACCATGCAGCACTGCAGATCTCTACTTTTCATTCCAGAAAAAAGTAGTGCATTCCTACTGCATTTGAATTTGGTTGCATCCTAATCCAATTCACATAGTTACAATTTTATACCCAGAAAAAATAATTGATTTGACCAGGCACGCCATCATCATACTATACAGGAAATAGGCAACAGACAGTACGACAAAAAACAGGAGATGCAGAGCTAGGCTCACCGTGGGTGGAGTAGTCGGGCGCCGCAGCGGGTAAATGGAATCGAGGAGGGCGGCCGAATTTGACCAAGGCGATATGCTGACCAAGCCAATTCACAAAACTTTTAGCCACACAAACCACGAAATCTCTGAATTCTAGTGGCAACAAACTTAGCAAGGCGCGTGCTAGATAAATCGTTAAGGACGTGTACCTTTCAATGGAGGATTCAAGGAGGGAAGTCCAGAAGCAGGTCGACCCTGACTCGGACTCCTCTTTAGATTCAGACTACTACTGGTAGTGTAGGTTTCTATGTTGTATCCTGATAATAACTGGACCCAGACTTGATCTCTGCATACCTTCTTATAAACCTGGTATCTGATGATTCGCCGCTTCGCTTGCATCGGCCGCCCCCTGTCTCGACCAATGACTCGCTGTCGGAGTTTGACTCGGTTTTGGGAGCCTGGTTCCCTGCGATCAAAACAATGCAGCAATAGGTGAGACAGACTCCTGGTGTGTCTGATTTGGGTATGATCAATCTCCTTCTGAATTGAACTCTAAAGCAATATAGTTCTATGTTGGACCAGCTCTAGTTTGGAAGACAAGAAAAATCTTAGGAATTATGGAGCAGAGAAAAACATCTGCACACAGATGGACATGTGATGTTTCTCTTCTCTTCAGAATTTACTGAGATACGCTGCTGTTCGCATGTCTAATCTCTGAGTTGCTCACAGTCAACCAATGCTAAGTATTGACTTGACCCACAGCATTCCGCACATACTGATAACAAGATCCAAGTATGTTACAGGTTGAAGGCATATATTACATACCAGAGATGGCCGCCGTTTGCGACTGGGTCGGCGTCAGGACAGCGTGGTGCTGCGGCGCCCGGAGGCCTTCGGACCACCACAAGTGGCCGATGTTGCTTTTATCTTTTTCCAATCACGATCAAACCTATAATAACAGACAAAAAGAAGGAGATGAATCGCTTCATAGTACTGTCAGTTACATACTCGCTACCTATAACTAACACAAATGTAGTTGAACTCCTTGTCAAAATCACTTTCCCCCCTCTCTCTTCCCAGCTGCGGATATACATACAGCATGCACAACAACCAAAACCCAAAAGTATACAATCCGGGTGATACATCAGTTAGACATGAATCATAACTTACAGTAAGTAAAATAAAACCTCCCCCATGCTTTAAAACAGACATCCAATAAAACACGTACTATGTCTTTTGATAGTATGCTCGACCTCTGCTAGCCATGAACGGATCCCCGTATAGAGATTTTGTAGAAAAATAACCAGGCCAATTCGGCCAGCAAGCAAAACCAATTAGGAATCGACAGAATCTAATCCCCCGACCGACACCATCAGTTACCGAAGAGTAGGGCGGGGATTGGGGGGCAGGGGGCGACTCACAGCTGCAGCGCCTCGAGGAACTTGTCGTGCTCGGGCTCGGTCCAGATCTCCCGGGCGTGATGGTGTAGGGCTTCCTGGCCTTCATCCTAGCTTTTGGTGATGGCAGCGACCTTGTTGGGGAGGATGGAGAGTTGGGGAGGCGTCCGAGCAACTTGGAGGGGTAGAATCCAGCAGCAACCATCGAGGACGTGGCTGCCTCTAGCATGGACGAGAGGCCGTGACGAAGGGGGAGTCGGCAAGGTGCAGAGCCTGAAGGAGCCGCGGACGGTGAAGGAGCCCCGGCGGAGCGTGGCGTCATGTGCTCGGAATGATGCCACTGTCGCGCTCCGGGCGCGGTCGTCGGAGGCGCTGCGGAGCAGCTGTGGGGACGAGGCTGCGGTGCCGGCCATGGACTGCAGAGAGAAGGAGGAGGGCGGCGCTACCGAGCGTGATGGTGGATCAGCGGC
>NW_025243967.1:0-2839 GCF_018294505.1 Triticum aestivum
TTCTCGTAGGGAGACGGGAGCGGATCCATAGTGGTGTATTGATATGGTGAATCTGTGGACTCGTGTGCGCCACCTCAAAAGAGTTACTTGCAGTCGTAGTTCAGGATAGCCACCGAGTCAAAGCTGGCTTGCTGCAGTTAAACCCCCACCATCCCTTTGTTGATAATGATGCATCTGTAGTTAGTTCTGATGTAAGTCTTGCTGGGTACATTTGTACTCACGTTTGCCTATTTTATGTTTTTGCAGAGAGACTTCGGTCTCGCTAGTAGTTCCGCGTGGACTTCGATGTTTAGCTTGTTACCTCAGCTACGATCTTGTGCCCTCGGCAGGATTTGGTAGATAGTCAGGCTTCTCAGCCTTTTTCATTTATAGATGTCTGTACTCAGACATGATAGCTTCCGCTTGTGTTTTGACTTGTATGCTCTGAATGTTGGGTCGTAGGACCCATGTTTGTAATATCTCGCTCCTCGGAGCCTATTGAATAAAATACTTGAGTTATAGAGTCATGTTGTGATGCCATGTTGTATTTGCACATATCGAGCATATTGTGTGTATGTTATTGAAATGCTTGGAATGTGTGGGATCTGACTATCTAGTTGTTTATATTTAGTAGCCTCTCTTACCGGGAAATGTCTCCTAGTGTTTCCACTGAGCCATGGTAGCTTGCTACTGCTCCGGAACACTTAGGTTGGCCGGCATGTGTCCTTCTTTGTTCCTGTGTCTGTCCCTTCGGGGAAATGTCACGCATTGAGTACCGGAGCCCTGTTAGCCCGCTACAGCCCGGTTTACCGGAGTCCTGCTAGCCCAGTGCTACAGCCCGGACCCACTGGCTGATGACCAACACGTTCGATGCTGGGTCATGGATGCCTGTCCCTGTAAGTCTGTGCCACTTTGGGTTTACGACTAGGCATGTCAGCCCGGGCTCCTTATCATATGGATGCTAGCGACATCATCATATACGTGAGCCAAAAGGCGCACATGGTCCCGGGCAAAGGTAAGGCGACACCCATGGGAATACCGTGCGTGAGGCCGCAAAGTGATACGAGGTGTTACAGGCTAGATCGATGTGACATTGAGTCGGGGTCCTGACACATCTAGACTCACAACCATTAGCAGGTTAGCATAGAAAAATATAATCAGTGCAAGCAATGCAACAACCAGCTACAGTTATTACCGACACTCAGCTACAACTCATATCTAGCGTCCAGTTAAATCGGCTTAGTCTAGCGTGGCCTACAGTCAGCACGACTCTGATACCAAGCGTTGTGGCACCCCATCTCAGAGCGACCGGTTTACCTTGCATTGCCAGCCCAGAGACCTTGTCTTCTGGCAAAACACAGCAACATGATACAGAAAACAACCGCTTTATTCATGCTAGCGGAACATAGTTCATAGTACAACAGTTAGCGAGGCCAAGCGGCACACACGGTGCGGCCGAACAATATGTACATTATTTAGTGAACATAAAGGGGGCCTCGATCATGACAACTACTCGGCAGCGGAACAACGTCGTAGCGGGACTCCATAGAACAAGGACACTGACGTGGACATGGTCTAGACTCGGATAGCACTCCTTTCCAACGGGACTTTCCTGAAATCTGGCATGACACACCAGGTTAGTACATTGAATGTACTTGCTGAGGGAGTTCTCGATTAGGGGGTATCCGGACAGCCAGACTGTGTACAACATCCGGACTATTGAAGCGTGAAGATACAAGACTCAAGACTTCGGCCCGTGTCTAGATGGTACTCTCCTTTGCATGGAAGACAAGCTTGGCGATCTGGATATTGTGTTTCCTTCCTTGTAACCAACTCCATGTAAACCCTAGCCCTCTCCAGTGTCTATATAAACCAGAGAGGTTGGTCCTTTGAAGGCCGACCACAATTACAACCATACCATCATAGGCTAGCTTCTAGGGTTTAGCCTCTACGATCTTGTGGTAGATCTACTGTTGTACTACCCATATCTTCAATATTAATCAAGCAGGTAGTAGGGTTTTACCTCCATCGAGAGGACCCAAACCTGGGTAAACACCTGTGTCCCTTGCTTCCTGTTACCATCAGCCTTGACGCACAAATCAGGACCCCCTACCTGCGATCCGCCGGTTTTGACACCGACATTGGTCCTTTCATTGAGAGTTCCTCTGTGTCGTTGCTACAGGGCTCGATGGCACCTTCAATCATCAACAACACGGTACAGGGGGAGAGTTTTCTCCTCGGACAGATCTTCGTGTTCGGCGGCTTCGGACTGCGGGCCAATTCACTTGGCCATCTGGAGCAGATCGACAGCTATGCCCCTGGCCACCAGGTCAGGTTCGGAAACTTGAACTACAAAGTGGATATTCGCGGAGACTTGATCTTCGACGGATTTGGGCCCGCGCAAGGAGCATCGAACAGTTATGATGGGCACGGCTTAGACCTGCTGTCGGACGATGCACGGGATATCACCCCTGCACTATCCTTGGATCTAAATCCGGAGCGGGTTGTGTTGCCTAACGATGGAGGGGTGGACCCCGCCCCGCAGGCGGCATACTCATCGGCGGTGGAGCCGAACACATGCCTCACTTCTGAGGAAACCTGTGACTCTGGACCCGCGGATTCATATCCGGTTGTAGGTTCCAGTCCGCGCGCTCCCTAGCCCGCCGAGCCTAGTTGGGCTCCGGTAATGGAGTTCAAAACTGCGGACATCTTTCAGCGCTCGCCCTTTGGCGACATGCTGAACTCATTAAAATCTCTCTCTTTGTCAGGAGGCTCTGGGCCGAACTATGTCCTGCTTGAGTGGGAAGCAGGCAACAAAGGAATTCGCTCCCCACCCACCACCCACTTCATTGCGACGGTC
>NW_025243968.1:0-2839 GCF_018294505.1 Triticum aestivum
CTTTACAAAGCAATCTTTCTTAGCACGCAATCTAGCGGTTCTTTCTTTGCACTCATCAATGGAAATTCTCATAGCTTTGAGAGACTAATTGATATCATGCTTAGGAGGAGTAGATCTAAGTTTCAAAGAGTCAACATCAAGCGAAAGTCTATCAATGTTCCTAGCCTAATCATCAACTTTAAGCACTTTTTCTTGAAGCATGGCATTAAAATTCTTTGAGAGATCATAAATTCTTTCACACTATTCTCAAATTCAGAGGGCATCTTATTAAAATTACCATAAGAATGATTGTAGGAATTTCCATAATTATTAGAGGAATTACTAGAGAAAGGTCTAGAATTAAAGTTTCCTCTATAATCATTGTTACCAAAATTATTCTTACCAACAAAATTCACATCCATAGATTCATTATTATTCTCAATCAGAGTAGACAAAGGCATATCATTGGGATCGATAGAAGCACTCTTAGTAGCAAACAATTTCATAAGTTCATCCATATTTCCACTCAAAACATTAATTTCTTCTATAGCATGCACTTTTTTTACTAGTAGATCTTTCGGTGTGCCATTGAGAATAATTAGCCATAATGTTATCAAGGAGTTTAGTAGCTTCTCCTAAAATGATTTCCATAAACGTGCCTCCCGCGGCCGAATCTAACAGATTTCTAGAATCAAAGTTCAATCCGGCATAAAATTTTTGTATGATCATCCATAAATTCAAACCATGAGTAGGACAATTGCGAATCATCAATTTCATTCTTTCCCAAGATTGGGCAACATGCTCATGATCAAGTTTTTTAAAATTCATAATATAGTTCCTAAGAGAGATGATCTTAGCGGGAGGAAAATACTTAGAGATAAAAGCATCTTTGCACTTATTCCACGAATCAATACTATCCTTAGGCAAAGATGAAAACCAAACTTTAGCACGATCTCTAAGTGAAAATGGAAATAACTTCAATTTAACAGTATCATTATCCATATCTTTCTTCTTTTGCATCTCACATAAATCAACAAAGTTGTTTAAATGGGTAGCGACATCTTCATGAGGAAGGCCGGAGAATTGATCTTTCATAACAAGATTCGGCAATGAAGCATTGATTTCACAAGACTCAACATCATTATGAGGAGCAATCGGAGTACTAAGGAAATAATTATTATTGGTATTGGAAAAGTCACACAACTTGGTATTATCTTGTGCCATCGTGACAAGCAATCCAACACACAAGCAAACAAAAAGGCAAGCGAACGAGAGAGGAGATTGGGAAAGAGAGGGCGAATAAAACGGCAAGGGTGAAGTGGGGGAGAGGAAAACGAGAGGCAAATGGCAAATAATGTAAATGCAAGGGAGATGAGTTTGTGATGGGTATTTGGTATGTCTTGACTTGAGCGAAGACCTCCTCGGCAACGGCACCAGAAATCCTTCTTGCTACGTCTTGAGCTTGCGTTGATTTTCCTTGAAGAGGAAAGGGTGATGCAGCAATAGTAGCGTAAGTATTTCCCTCAGTTTTTGAGAACCAAGGTATCAATCCAGTAGGAGGCTCCTCAAAAGTCCCATGCACCTACACAAACAAACAAGAACCCGCAACCAATGGAATAAAGGGGTTGTCAATTCCTTCACGGCCACTTGCGAAAGTGAGATCTGATAGAGATAATATGATAAGATAAATATATTTTTGTTATTTTATAATATAGATTGGAAAAGTAAAGATGCAAATAAAAGTAGATGGCAAACTTATATGATAAAAGATAGACCCGTGGGCCATAGGTTTCACTAGTGGCTTCTCTCATGATAGCATAAGTATTACGGTGGGTGAACAAATTACTGTCAAGCAATTGATAGAAAAGCGAATAATTATGAGATTATCTAGGCATGATCATGTATATAGGAATCACGTCCGTGACAAGTAGACCGACTCCTGCCTGCATCTTCTACTATTACTCCACACATCGACCGCTATCCAGCATGCATCTAGAGTATTAAGTTCATAAAGAACAGAGTAACGCATTAAGAAAGATGACATGATGTAGAGGGATAAACTCATGCAATATGATATAAACCCCATCTTTTTATCCTCGATGGCAACAATACAATACGTGCCTTGTTGCCCCTGCTGTCACTGGGAAAGGACACCGCAAGATTGAACCCAAAGCTAAGCACTTCTCCCATTGCAAGAAAGATCAATCTAGTAGGCCAAACCAAACTGATAATTCGAAGAGACTTGCAAAGATAGCTTAATCACACATAAAAGAATTCAGTGGAGATTCAAATATTTCTCATAGATAAACTTGATCATAAGCCCACAATTCATCGGATCTCGACAAACACACCGCAAAAAGAGTTACATCGAATAGATCTCCAAGAAGATCGAGGAGAACTTTGTATTGAGATTCAAAGAGAGAGAAGAAGCCATCTAGATAATAACTATGGACCCGAAGGTCTATGGTAAACTACTCACAACTCATCGGAGAGGCTCTGGTGTTGATGTAGAAGCCCTTCGTGGTTGGTTACCCCTCCGGCGGAGCGCCGGCGAAGGCTCCAAGATGGGATCTCACAGACACAGAAGGTTACGGTGGCGAAAATAGTTTTTCATGGTCGCTTCCGATGTTTTCGGGGTACATGGGTATATATAGGAGGAAGAAGTAGGTCGGTGGACGCTCAAGGGGCCCACGAGACAGGGGGGTGCGCCCAGTAGGGGGGTGAGGGAGTCCTGGACTAGGGGGTGTCCGGATAGCCGAACTATCATCTTTGGCCGGACTCCTGGACTATGAAGATACAAGATTGAAGACTTCGTCCCGTGTCCGGATGGGACTTTCCTTGGCGTGGAGGGCAAGCTTGG
>NW_025243969.1:0-2839 GCF_018294505.1 Triticum aestivum
CTTTACAAAGCAATCTTTCTTAGCACGCAATCTAGCGGTTCTTTCTTTGCACTCATCAATGGAAATTCTCATAGCTTTGAGAGACTAATTGATATCATGCTTAGGAGGAGTAGATCTAAGTTTCAAAGAGTCAACATCAAGCGAAAGTCTATCAATGTTCCTAGCCTAATCATCAACTTTAAGCACTTTTTCTTGAAGCATGGCATTAAAATTCTTTGAGAGATCATAAATTCTTTCACACTATTCTCAAATTCAGAGGGCATCTTATTAAAATTACCATAAGAATGATTGTAGGAATTTCCATAATTATTAGAGGAATTACTAGAGAAAGGTCTAGAATTAAAGTTTCCTCTATAATCATTGTTACCAAAATTATTCTTACCAACAAAATTCACATCCATAGATTCATTATTATTCTCAATCAGAGTAGACAAAGGCATATCATTGGGATCGATAGAAGCACTCTTAGTAGCAAACAATTTCATAAGTTCATCCATATTTCCACTCAAAACATTAATTTCTTCTATAGCATGCACTTTTTTTACTAGTAGATCTTTCGGTGTGCCATTGAGAATAATTAGCCATAATGTTATCAAGGAGTTTAGTAGCTTCTCCTAAAATGATTTCCATAAACGTGCCTCCCGCGGCCGAATCTAACAGATTTCTAGAATCAAAGTTCAATCCGGCATAAAATTTTTGTATGATCATCCATAAATTCAAACCATGAGTAGGACAATTGCGAATCATCAATTTCATTCTTTCCCAAGATTGGGCAACATGCTCATGATCAAGTTTTTTAAAATTCATAATATAGTTCCTAAGAGAGATGATCTTAGCGGGAGGAAAATACTTAGAGATAAAAGCATCTTTGCACTTATTCCACGAATCAATACTATCCTTAGGCAAAGATGAAAACCAAACTTTAGCACGATCTCTAAGTGAAAATGGAAATAACTTCAATTTAACAGTATCATTATCCATATCTTTCTTCTTTTGCATCTCACATAAATCAACAAAGTTGTTTAAATGGGTAGCGACATCTTCATGAGGAAGGCCGGAGAATTGATCTTTCATAACAAGATTCGGCAATGAAGCATTGATTTCACAAGACTCAACATCATTATGAGGAGCAATCGGAGTACTAAGGAAATAATTATTATTGGTATTGGAAAAGTCACACAACTTGGTATTATCTTGTGCCATCGTGACAAGCAATCCAACACACAAGCAAACAAAAAGGCAAGCGAACGAGAGAGGAGATTGGGAAAGAGAGGGCGAATAAAACGGCAAGGGTGAAGTGGGGGAGAGGAAAACGAGAGGCAAATGGCAAATAATGTAAATGCAAGGGAGATGAGTTTGTGATGGGTATTTGGTATGTCTTGACTTGAGCGAAGACCTCCTCGGCAACGGCACCAGAAATCCTTCTTGGTACGTCTTGAGCTTGCGTTGATTTTCCTTGAAGAGGAAAGGGTGATGCAGCAATAGTAGCGTAAGTATTTCCCTCAGTTTTTGAGAACCAAGGTATCAATCCAGTAGGAGGCTCCTCAAAAGTCCCATGCACCTACACAAACAAACAAGAACCCGCAACCAATGAAATAAAGGGGTTGTCAATTCCTTCACGGCCACTTGCGAAAGTGAGATCTGATAGAGATAATATGATAAGATAAATATATTTTTGTTATTTTATAATATAGATTGGAAAAGTAAAGATGCAAATAAAAGTAGATGGCAAACTTATATGATAAAAGATAGACCCGTGGGCCATAGGTTTCACTAGTGGCTTCTCTCATGATAGCATAAGTATTACGGTGGGTGAACAAATTACTGTCAAGCAATTGATAGAAAAGCAAATAATTATGAGATTATCTAGGCATGATCATGTATATAGGAATCACGTCCGTGACAAGTAGACCGACTCCTGCCTGCATCTTCTACTATTACTCCACACATCGACCGCTATCCAGCATGCATCTAGAGTATTAAGTTCATAAAGAACAGAGTAACGCATTAAGAAAGATGACATGATGTAGAGGGATAAACTCATGCAATATGATATAAACCCCATCTTTTTATCCTCGATGGCAACAATACAATACGTGCCTTGTTGCCCCTGCTGTCACTGGGAAAGGACACCGCAAGATTGAACCCAAAGCTAAGCACTTCTCCCATTGCAAGAAAGATCAATCTAGTAGGCCAAACCAAACTGATAATTCGAAGAGACTTGCAAAGATAGCTTAATCACACATAAAAGAATTCAGTGGAGATTCAAATATTTCTCATAGATAAACTTGATCATAAGCCCACAATTCATCGGATCTCGACAAACACACCGCAAAAAGAGTTACATCGAATAGATCTCCAAGAAGATCGAGGAGAACTTTGTATTGAGATTCAAAGAGAGAGAAGAAGCCATCTAGATAATAACTATGGACCCGAAGGTCTATGGTAAACTACTCACAACTCATCGGAGAGGCTCTGGTGTTGATGTAGAAGCCCTTCGTGGTTGGTTACCCCTCCGGCGGAGCGCCGGCGAAGGCTCCAAGATGGGATCTCACAGACACAGAAGGTTACGGTGGCGAAAATAGTTTTTCATGGTCGCTTCCGATGTTTTCGGGGTACATGGGTATATATAGGAGGAAGAAGTAGGTCGGTGGACGCTCAAGGGGCCCACGAGACAGGGGGGTGCGCCCAGTAGGGGGGTGAGGGAGTCCTGGACTAGGGGGTGTCCGGATAGCCGAACTATCATCTTTGGCCGGACTCCTGGACTATGAAGATACAAGATTGAAGACTTCGTCCCGTGTCCGGATGGGACTTTCCTTGGCGTGGAGGGCAAGCTTGG
>NW_025243970.1:0-1326 GCF_018294505.1 Triticum aestivum
TTTACCGATTTGTTTAGAGAGCTAAATGACCGTGAAATTGAAAATCACTACAAAATGAAATATGAAAATGTCGAAACTTGGCATGGTATCATCATTTCACCCACATAGCATGTGCAAAAGAGTAGAGAGGGTTACAAAAAAAACTGGACGCACTTCGTGTACAAACCGGACAATCTGTTTCGAAGTATCAGGGTTTCTGACGAGAACTCTTCTGTTACACTGGCACTTCATTTTTTTTAAACTTATTACAACTCCAGACTTTTTTGCGTTCCGTACGCACCATTCAAAGCGACGTCATGAATTTTCAACACTTTCTGACATCATTTGCTATTTTTGTGTCATTTACCGATTTGTTTAGAGTGCTAAATGACCGTGAAATTGAAAATCACTACAAAATGAACTCTGAAAATGTCGAAACTTGGCATGGTTTCATCATTTCACCCACATAGCATGTGCAAAAGAGTAGAGAGGGTTACGGCAAAAACTGGACGCACTTCGTGTACAAACTGGACAATCTCTTTCGGAGTATCAGAGTTTCGGACGAGAACTCATCTGTTACACTGGCACTTCATTTTTTTAAACTTATTACAAAAATAGACTTTTTTGCGTTCTCTACGCACCATTCAAAGCGGCGACATCAATTTTCAACACTTTCTGACATCATTTGCTATTTTTTAGTCATTTACCGATTTGTTTAGAGAGCTAAATGACCGTGAAACTGAAAATCACTACAAAATGAACTCTGAAAATGTCGAAACTTGGCATGGATTCACCCACATAGCATGTGCAAAGGAGTAGAGAGGGTTACGGAAAAAACTGGACGCACTTCGTGTACAAACTGGACAATCTCTTTTGAAGTATCAGGGTTTCTGACGAGAACTTATCTGTTACATGGGCACTTCATTTTTTTAAACTTATTACAACTCCAAACTTTTTTGCGTTCCGTACGCACCATTCAAAGCAACGTCATCAATTTTCAAAACTTTCTGACATCATTTGCTATTTTTTAGTCATTTACCAATTTGTTTACAGAGCTAAATGACCGTGAAATTTAAAATCACTACAAAATGAACTCTGAAAATGTCGAAACTTGGCATGGTATCATCATTTCACCCACATAGCATGTGCAAAAGAGTAGAGAGGGTTACGGCAAAAATTGGATGCACTTCGTGTAAAAACTGGTCAATCTCTTTCGGAGTATCTGGGTTTCGGACGATAACTCATCTGTCACACTGGCACTTCATTTTTTTAAACTTATTACAACTCCAGACTTTTTTTGCGTTCCATACGCACCATTCAAAGCGACGTCATCAATTTTCAACACTT
>NW_025243970.1:1434-2839 GCF_018294505.1 Triticum aestivum
GACGAGAACTCATCTGTTACACGGGCACTTCAATTTTCTAAAATTATTTGAACACCAAACTTTTTTGCGTTCTGTATGCACCATTCAAAGCGACGTCATCAATTTTCAACACTTCCTGACATCATTTGCTATTTTTCAGTCATTTACCGATTTGTTTAGAGAGCTAAATGACCGTGAAATTGAAAATCACTACAAAATGAAGTCTGAAAATGTTGAAACTTGGCATGGTATCATCATTTCACCCACATAGCATGTGCAAAAAAGTAGAGAGGGTTACGGCAAAAACTAGATGCACTTTGTGTACAAACTGGACAATCTTTTTCGGAGTATTAAGGTTTCAAACGAGAACTCATCTGTTACACGGGCACTTCATTTTTCTAAACTTATTTGAATCTCAGACTTTTTTTGCGTTCCGTATGCACCATTCAAAGCGACGTCATCAATTTTCAACACTTTCTGACATCATTTGCTATTTTTCAGTCATTTACCGATTTGTTTAGAGAGCTAAATGACCATGAAATTGAAAATCACTACAAAATGAAGTCTGAAAATGTTGAAAATTGGCATGGTATCATCATTTCACCCACATACCATGTGCAAAAAAGTAGAGAGGGTTACGGCAAAAACTGGATGCACTTTCTGTACAAACTGGACAATCTCTTTTGGAGTATAAGGGTTTCGGACGAGAACTCATCTGTTACACGGGCACTTCATTTTTCTAAACTTATTTGAACTCCAGACTTTTTTTGCCTTTCGTATGCACCATTCAAAGTGATGTCATCAATTTTCAGCACTTTTTGACATCATTTGCTATTTTTCAGTCATTTACTGATTTGTTTAGAGAGCTAAATGACCGTGAAATTAAAATTCACTACAAAATGAACTCTGAAAATGTTGAAACTTGGCATGGTATCATCATTTCACCCACATAGCATGTGCAAAAAAGTAGAGAGGGTTACGAAAAAAACTGGATGCACTTCGTGTACAAACTGGACAATCTCTTTCGGAGTATCAGGGTTTCGAACAAGAACTCATCTGTTACACGGGCACTTCATTTTTCTAAATTTATTTGAACTTCAGACTTTTTTGCGTTCCGTATGCACCATTCAAAGCGATGTCATCAATTTTCAACACTTCCTGACATCATTTGCTGTTTTTCAGTCATTTATCGATTTGTTTAGAGAGCTAAATGACCGTGAAATTGAAAATCACTACAAAATGAACTCTGAAAATGTTGAAACTTGGCATGCTATCATCATTTCACCCACATAGCATGTGCAAAAAAGTAGAGAGGGTTACGGCAAAAACTGGATGCACTTTCTGTACAAACTAGACAATCTCTTTCAGAGTATCAGGGTTTCGGACGAGAACTCATCTGTTACACGGGCACTTCAATTTTCTAAAA
>NW_025243971.1:0-2839 GCF_018294505.1 Triticum aestivum
CTTAGAACCGGGGCTCCAAAAGCGTTTCGAGCAGCACGGAGCATATGAGATGTTCCAAGAGCTGAAAATGGTTTTCCAAGCTCATGCCCGGGTCGAGAGATATGAAGTCTCCGACAAGTTCTACAGTTGTAAGATGGAGGAGAATAGTTCCGTCAGCGAACACATACTCAAAATGCCTGGGTTGCACAACTGCTTGTCCCAGCTGGGAGTTAATCTCCCGGATGACGCAGTCATTGACAGAATCCTTCAGTCGCTCCCACCGAGCTACAAGAGCTTTATGATGAACTTCAATATGCAGGGGATGGAGAAAACCATTCCTTAGGTATATTTGTGTTGGAAATATGCCCTAGAGGCAATAATAAAATGATTATTATTATATTTCCTTGTTCATGATAATTGTTTTTTATTCATGCTATAATTGTATTATCCGGAAATCGTAATACACGTGTGAATACATAGACCACAACATGTCCCTAGTGAGCCTCTAGTTGACTAGCTCGTTAATCAATAGATAGTCATGGTTTCCTGACTATGGACATTGGATGTCATTGATAACGAGATCACATCATTAGGAGAATGATGTGATGGACAAGACCCAATCCTAAGCATAGCACAAGATTGTATAGTTCGTTTGCTAGAGCTTTTCCAATGTCAAGTATCTTTTCCTTAGACCATGAGATCGTGTAACTCCCGGATACCGTAGGAGTGCTTTGGGTGTACCAAACGTCACAACATAACTGGGTGACTATAAAGGTATACTACGGGTATCTCCGAAAGTGTCTGTTGGGTTGAAACGGATCGAGACTGGGATTTGTCACTCCGTATGACGGAGAGTTATCTCTGGGCCCACTCGGTAATGCATCATCATAATGAGCTCAAAGTGACCAAGTGTCTGGTCACGGGATCATGCATTACGGCACGAGTAAAGTGACTTACCGGTAACGAGATTGTACGAGGTATTGGGATACCAATGATCGAATCTCGGGCAAGTAACATACCGATTGACAAAAGGAATTGTATACGGGGTTGCTTGAATCCTCGATATCGTGGTTCATCCGATGAGATCATCGAGGAGCATGTGGGAGCCAACTTGGGTATCCAGATCCCGCTGTTGGTTATTGGCCGGAGAGCCGTCTCGGTCATGTCTACGTGTCTCCCAAACCCGTAGGGTCTACGCACTTAAGGTTCGGTGATGCTAGGGTTGTAGAGATATTAGTATGCAGCAAACCGAAAGTTGTTCGGAGTCCCAGATGATATCCCGGACGTCACGAGGAGTTCTGGAATGGTCCGTAGGTAAAGAATTATATATGGGAAGTCGAGTTTCGGCCATCGGGAAAGTTTCGGGGGTCACCGGTATTGTACCGGGACCACCGGAAGGGTCCCGGTGGTCCACCGGGTGGGGCCACCTATCCCGGATGGCCCCATGGGCTGAAGTGGGAGGGTAACCAGCCCCTGGTGGGCTGGTGCGCCCCCCTTGGCCCCCCCTGCGCCTAGGGTTGGGAACCTTAGGGGAGGGGGCGCCTCCACTTGCCTTGGGGGGCAAGGCACCCCCCTTGGCCGCCGCCCCCAGGAGATCCCATCTCCTAGGGCTGGCGCCCCCCTGGGGACCCTATATATAGAGGGGGGGGGGAGGGAGGGCATCCGCACCCTTGCACTTGGCGCCTCCCTTTTCCCTTGCTACACCTCTCTCTCCCGCAGACAATTGGCGAAGCCCTGCCGAGATCCCTGCTGCATCCACCACCACGCCGTCGTGCTACTGGATCTTCGTCAACCTCTCCTTCCCCCTTGATGGATCAAGAAGGAGGAGACATCACGCTGACCGTATGTGTGTTGAACACGAAGGTGCCGTCCGTTCGGCGCTAGGATCTCCGGTGATTTGGATCACGACGAGTACGACTCCCTCAACCCCGTTCTCTTGAATGCTTCCGCTCGATCTACAAGGGTATGTAGATGAACTCCTCTCTCTCGTTGCTAGATGAACTCATAGATTGATTTTGGTGAAACCGTAGGAAATTTTTTGTTTTCTGCAATGTTCCCCAACAGTGGCATCATGAGCTAGGTCTATGCGATGTTCTCTTTGCACGAGTAGAACACAAATTTTTTGTGGGCGTAGATGTTGTCAACTTTCTTGCCACTACTAGTCTTATTTTGCTTCAGCGGTATTGTGGGATGAAGCGGCCCGGACCGACCTTACACGTACGCTTACTTGAGACAGGTTCCACCGACTGACATGCACTAGTTGCATAAGGTGGCTAGCGGGTGTCTGTCTCTCCCACTTTAGTTGGAGTGGATTCGATGAAAAGGGTCCTTATGAAGGGTAAATATAAGTTGACAAATCATGTTGTGGCTTTTTTGTAGGTAAGAAAACGTTCTTGCTAGAACCCTATTGCAGCCACGTAAAAGATGCAACAATAATTAGGGGACGTCTAACTTGTTTTTGCAGCAATTGCTTTGTGATGTGATATGGCCAAAAGTTGTGATGAATGATGAATGATATATTGTGATGTATGAGATCATGTTCTTGTAATAGGAATCACGACTTGCATGTCGATGAGTATGACAACCGGCAGGAGCCATAGGAGTTGTCTTAATTATTGTATGACCTGCGTGTCAATGATTTAACGCCATGTAATTACTTTACTTTATTGCTAAACCGTTAGCTATAGTAGTAGAAGTAATAGTTGGCGAGCAACTTCATGGAGACACGATGATGGAGATCATGATGATGGAGATCATGGTGTCATGCCGGTGACGAAGATGATCATGGAGCCCCGAAGATGGAGATCAAAGGAGCTATATGATATTGGCCATATCATGTCACTACTATTTGATTGCATGT
>NW_025243972.1:0-2839 GCF_018294505.1 Triticum aestivum
GTGGCATCCAGTGCTCGGCGGGTAGTTGGAGAGGGTGGCGGCTGACGCTGGTGGCACCAGCGGGCCCATGGCCAAGGCCGGGAAGAAGGGCGCCTGATTCCAGGCGGCAGCCATGGCGAGCTTAGAAGAATTCAGGAAGGTTCAATTGGCTAATCCATGTAAGCAACGATCCTCAAAACTGGATATGGTTCTGATAATCTGATGTGAATGTCTAGAACAGTGTGATCTTCATGTATGCCGGGCGAGGCGAGATAGGAGAATCGAGGGATGTTTTCACTTTGGTGGAGGCACCTGACTTGTTTTCCTCGATGATGAAAAGACAAAGAAAATGTTATTTTGGAATTAGAAAAGAAAGCTCAGGAACATATTATCAATGTTGCGTATGATACCAGAAAAGCAAACACCAATTTGAACAATTTTCATTCCATACCATTCCACCAACCAAACATGGAGACGTAACCGTTCCATTCCACTACATTCTTATACCAAACACAGAGACGGAACCATTCCATTTCTATGGAACGGAACCATGACATTCCATTACACTTTGTTCCTGAACAAAACACACCCTTACAAGCTCATATTAAGATTTCCCAATCGATCCTGTACACATTCAACCAATGTATATAAGCTATTCTTTTTGAACAATAATATGTTAGAGCATACTCTCACATCGATTAGCTTACATTCGGCCTTTGCGCCATTGGCGCAACGGGTCATCTAGTGTTTGAATAACAGCAGCTCTGCCACGGGAATCAAGCCCTAATACTCTGGCGGGAGGCTGCAAAAGATTCGAATTTGATGGGCCTAGTAGGCTACTAGACAAGACGTGAAGGGCCCCACGTGACTAGGACCATCAAACAGCTATGCGTTCCACTGAACGACGGACAACCAACAGGACTGGACGACTCCTCTGTGCAAGTACGACGCGTGTAATCTCGTTCCTTCTATCAGGCAACGCATAGCTGTTTTACTCTGGCATCCTCTTTCTCCTCTTTTGTATCTGCTTGCAGCACCATGGATCTGGAGAGCAGCGAGCTCGCTTCTTTCAACAGGAAAAGAGGTGGAGACAGCAACGAGGCAGAGGAGCCCATCATGGCGATAGCGGCAGCGGCCGAACAGATTTTGATTGCGGCGCCTCCAGATCCATCCGCAATGACGTCCGTCTCCATCTGCCTGGATCAGAGGTATGTTATAATCTGGCATCCTCTTTTGTCTTCCTTTCCATCTCCTCGTATACACTATGGATCTCAAACTCAGCGACCTAGCTTCTTTCAACAGTTAAATAGGTGGAGACACCACCGAGGCAGAGGATTCCATCAGCGCCGGGGTGAGATGCGGATGGGAGACGAGGGGCGGCTGATAAGACAGAACAGAGGGGAGTCAGATGCGCTAGGACCCACAAGTACTAGCATACAGGGCTATACCTAGGTTTGATTACTGTTTACCTGCGCACGGCAGCGCCTGCAAATGACGCTGCATGCAACCGCTGCGCGCTCGTGCCGTTCCTTTCCTGCACAAATCGCATAGCAAGCCAACGGTCTAGATAGGAGGGACCGCGGAGCTCGAGCTAGGAAGGAACTTTGTGTTAAGATAAGGAAGGGGGTGGCACATGCAGCGTGTCCATAATATACGTTTTAGGAAGCATGATTTGGCTGTCGACTAAGTAAAAAACATGGAGCCTACAAGTACATGCAGGGCATAGAGCCAAAGAAAAACTAAACACAATGTAGAAGCACAAGATTGATATGTATGAAGCAAACTGGCCTAGTGTAGAAGCCTTGGCGTGGTAAATATGAAGTAAACTGTAAGGACTGACGTTGTAATCCTATATGTACGAATCATGAAAAGCAGGAAGCATGGTATGGATGCAATATCAACATACTTTCTATATGATGAGGATAGTCAGGACCAAGAGGTTGGATGAGGACAATGATTATGTCATGCAGATACACAATGGAGTAGAACTATATCAAGACCTCCCACAATCCATAGGTGAGATGAGGATGGTACCTGCAGATGAGGGGGGCGACTCCAGCAATGTTCCTCGCGTGCCAGATACATCCGGTGACCGAGACGAAGATCTACCGCGGTGGACTGGATGCCGTGGTGCTCGAAGCAATTGTAGATGACCGAGACGGCGATGGGGCTGCGAGCTCGCTGGTCGTGCGCGTCGTAACTAATGCCAGGCATAACCACACGATGGGACAGCGCACCGGCATGGCTAGTTTCACGGGCATGGACAGAGGCTGTTCATGGTGGTGAGAACAGGGGCGACGACGAGATTGACGCTGTCGGGTGTAGTTATGGAGATAGGACGAGGAGACTGATGCGTTTATGGTAGGTGAGATTATTACGGGAGGAGTTATGGGTGATGATGTGGCTAGATAATGGTGTATTTTGGAAACGAATAAAAGGATTTAGGAGGCCATCTCAACCGTGAGATGAAAAAGACATCAACGACCCGCGCATGGTCTGGTAAACGTCTGCTATCAGACGGCTGCTAGTAGTGTTTCCCTATGTTAAGCCCATAATAATGGATGATTTGGTTTTACTTTTGTAAACTGATGCAATAATGCATGATTATGTTTCCACCTTTGTAAGCTCCGCATGCGCTTGTATTCAAGGGGAAAACAATGTGACAAAGATTGGTATTGTAAGTCCATTTATTTCAAGATAATTGTACGAGTTTATTGGTTGGAGCCGCGCTTGTTTATGAAAACTGATTAATATGATTACCTTCACATGTGGAGTGACTTAGTTACAGGCATGCGCGTTGTGTCAAGATGTTTATGAGGCATGTTGTGGAAAAAATTACAGAAGATCAAACCCGTATGAG
>NW_025243973.1:0-2839 GCF_018294505.1 Triticum aestivum
TGCAACTATGATGTTCGGACACACCATCACACTATGGTGTTCCAGGCGGTATTAATTGCGAAACATTTTCCACAATGTCTTAATTGTGTGCCAAAACTCGTAACTCAGATATTCATCTCTATGATCATATCATAGACATTTTATCCTCTTGTCACAATGATCTTCTACTTCACTCTGAAATTACTTGAACCATTCAATAATTCAGACTTGTGTTTCATCAAGTAAATATTCTCAACATCTACTCGAATCATCTGTGAAGTAAGAACATAACGATATTCACTGCATGCCTCAGCACTCATTGGACTGCACACATCAAAATGTGTTACTTCCAACAAGTTGCTATCTTGTTCCATCTTACTGAAAACGAGGCTTTTCAGTCATCTTGCCCATGTGGTATGATTTGCATATCTCAAGTGATTCAAAAACAAGTGAGTCCAAACGATCCATCTGCATGGAGTTTCTTCATGCGTATACACCAATAGACATGGTTCGCATGTCTCAAACTTTTCAAAAATGAGTGAGTCCAAAGATCCATCAACATGGAGCTTATTCATGCATTTTATACCGATATGACTTACGTGGCAGTGCCACAAGTAGGTGGTACTATCATTACTATCTTATATCTTTTGGCATGAAAATGTGTATCACTACGATCGAGATTCAATAAACCATTCCTTTAGGTGCAAGACCATTGAAGGTATTATTCAAATAAACAGAGTAACCATTATTCTCCTTAAATGAATAACCGTATTGCGACAGACATAATCCAATCATGTCTATGCTCAACGCAAACACCAATAACAATTATTTGGGTTTAACACCAATCTCGATGGTAGACGGAGCGTGCGATGCTTGATCACATCAACCTTGGAAACACTTCCAACACGTATCGTCAGCTCACCTTTAGCTAGTCTCCGTTTATTCCGTAGCTTTTATTTCGAGTTACTAACACTTAGCAACCGAACCGGTATCTAATACCCTGGTGCTACTAGGAGTACTAGTAAAGTACACATTAACATAATGTATATCCAATATACTTCTATCGACCTTGCCAGCCTTCTCATCTACCAAGTATCTAGGGTAATTTCGCTCCAGTGGTTGTTCCCCTTATTACAGAAGCACTTAGTCTCGAGTTTGGGTTCAACCTCGGGTTTCTTCACTAGAGCAGCAGCTGATTTGCCGTTTCATGAAGTATCCCTTCTTGCCCTTGCCCTTCTTGAAACTAGTGGTTTCACCAACCATCAACAATTGATGCTCCTTCTTGATTTCTACTTTCGCGGTGTCAAACATCGTGAATACCTCAAGGATCATCATATCTATCCCTGATATGTTATAGTTCATCACGAAGCTCTAGCAGCTTGGTGGCAATGACTTTGGAGAACCATCACTATCTCATCTGGAAGATCAACTCCCACTCGATTCAAGTGATTGTTGCACTCAGACAATCTGAGCACAAGCACAACAATTGAGCTTTTCTCCTTAGTTTGTAGGCTAAGAAAATCGTCGGAGGTCTTATACCTCTTGACGTGGGCACGAGCCTGAAATCCCAATTTCAGCCCTCAAAACATCTCATATGTTTCGCGACGTTTCAAAAACGTCTTCGGTGCCTCAATTCTAAACCATTTATCTGAACTATCATGTAGTTATCAAAATGTGTATGTCAGATGTTCACAACATCCACAAACAACGTTCGAGATTCAGCACACTGAGCGGTGCATTAAGGACATAAGCCTTCTGAGAAGCAATGAGGACAATCCTCAGTTTACGGACCTAGCCCGCATAATTGCTACTATCAACTTTCAACTAAATTTTCTCTAGGAACATATCTAAACAGTAGAACTAAAGCTCGAGCTACGACATAATTTGCAAAAACCTTTTGACTATGTTCAGGATAATTAAGTTCATCTTATGAACTCCCACTCAGATAGACATCCCTCTAGTCATATAAGTGATTACATGATCCGAGTCAACTAGCCCGTGCCCGATCATCACGTGAGACGGACTAGTTAACGTCGGTGAACATCTTCATGTTGATCATATCTTCTATACGACTCATGCTCGACCTTTCGGTCTTCTGTGTTCCGAGGCCATGTCTGTACATGCTAGGCTCGTCAAGTTAACCCTAAGTGTTTTGCATGTGTAAAACTGTCTTACACCCGTTGTATGTGAACGTAAGGATCTATCACACTCGATCATCACGTGGTGCTTCGAAACGACGAACTGTAGCAACGGTGCACAGTTAGGGGAGAACACTTCTTGAAATTGTAATGAGGGATCATCTTATTTACTACCGTCGTTCTAAGCAAATAAGATGCATAAACATGATAAACATCACATACAATCAAATAATAGTGACATGATATGGCCAATATCATATAGCTCCTTTGATCTCCATCTTGGGGCTCCATGATCATCTATTACAAGAACATGATCAATCTCATACATCACATATATCATTCATCACATCCTTTTGGCCATATCACATCACATAGCATACCCTGCAAAAACAAGTTAGACGTCCTCTAATTGTTGTTTGCATGTTTTACGTGGCTGCTATGGGTTTCTAGCAAGAACGTTTCTTACCTACGCAAAACCACAACGTGATATGCCAATTGCTATTTACCCTTCATAAGGACCCTTTTCATCGAATCCGATCCGACTAAAGTGGGAGAGACAGACACCCGCTAGCCACCTTATGCAACTAGTGCATGTCAGTCGGTGGAACCTGTCTCACGTAAGAGTACGTGTAAGGTCGGTCCGGGCCGCTTCATCCCACGATGCCGCCGAATCAAGATAAGACTAGTAACGGCAAGCATATTGAACAAAATCAACGCCCACA